>NC_133429.1:33670625-33970625 GCF_011762505.2 Arvicanthis niloticus | reverse complement strand
GCAGTGTGCTCACACAGGGGAACTGGAGAATGCTGCTGTAAAATGCTCTCGGTAGGACTATTAAATTTGGAAGCTCTGCTCCAGCTGAGGGACAGGTCATTTGTCTTCGTTGCCTGATCAAGGTTTTTAATGACCAGTATGAAACAGAGATGAATGTTTCTACCAACGCTACAAAACAGAAGCCAGAAGATCAGGGGCGGCATCTTTCAAAAGTAGAAAACTAACAACATGAAAGATTGTTCAGGGCCCTCAGGAAGACCTCCCAGCACTGCTGTTATCATGGCTCTGTGACTTTGACAGACCACACCCTTCTTGCTCCCAGTCCTCAGCAGCATACAGGAAGATCGAGTCTATTTAGATCCTTAAGGGCAAAGGGCTGATTCTTGGGAACCTAAAAACCAACTGTCTTCCAGTCTGTCCAGTTATATGTCAATCTTCCAAGATCAAAGAGAACTGTGGTTACAAATATTAAATCACTTTCTCTGGTATCCCAGATTATCAGTAGAAGCCCAATTGCTGGGCACAATTAGGTAAGAACTAGCTAAGTAGACACCGAGATTTAGGAGCAGGGACCCAGGATTGCCTGTCACATAAGCCTTGATACCCCCAAACATACTCGGGCTCAGGACCTCTACTTTCTTTCTTAATAGAATACTTTTAAACTTTATTATTTCTATTTTGTGTGTTAGAGGTTTTGGTTACATGTTTGTCTGAATGCCATGTGCATGCCTGGTGTTCTTGAAGGCCAGAAGAGTGTATTCTTCGAGGTCCTGTACCTGGAGTTACAGACAGTTGTAAACCATCATGGATGCTGAGAATCAAGCCTGGATCCTCCGGAAAGCCACCAAGTGTTTTTAATGGCTGTGCCGTATCTCCATCCCCTTACTTTAAGACTTGGAATAGGAACTGTTTCCTTGGGACTCGTCACTGGGCTCTGGATCTCTAGACACGGTAGTATTAGGGACAGGAGGCATGTCTACTTCCCGAGCACCAACACAGCCAAATGAAGAATGTGTCAAAGAACCATCCAGAACTCTCTTCCCGGGTGCCTTGAATATTATATGTTATGGTTGGTTCTAGTTGACTTTATTCTGAAGGGGAGTGGGCTTCACTATGAAAGCTAACTCAGTGTTCCTAAGGGTGGAGAGAGAAAAGGGTGTCACCATGGAAGCAATCATATTTTACCACGTGTGATGAGGCAAACGTGTAAACGTTCTAAAAAGGAAGATGGGATGGATGTGGTGAGGGATAACAACTTGTCTATCAAACTAGTGTGGACTGTTTCGCTCCCTATAAGTGGTGATGAACATGGCATTACAAAAACATGGAGTCCACCTGAGGGTTAACTCAGGAAAGGAGAGAAAATTTTCAACAGGACAAACTTAAAGGGTTAGGGATGCGGAAGCCTAAAGCTGCTTCCATCAAAGGCAATCCATCTGGTGATGTGGTCCTGTGTGTTTGTCCTCGAACTCTTAAGAGTGGGGCTTTGAGATGAAAACTTTCATCTCTGTCCATAATAATGGCAACAATCCCTTACGATTATGCTGACGGCTTGTAGGTGACTGACACTGCCCAGATATTTATACAAATGGACATTGTACAAAATGTCTGTACAAGTGTTCTCACGTGAGTTTGGCACTCAAGAAATTTACTATGCCCATTTTACAGTTTAACCCACTCTGCCAGCCATGCAGCTAAGGAATAACGCAAACAAAACCTGACCTTGGTCAGTCTCCAAAAACCTAAATTCTTAACCAATAGACTTCCTCTGTGGAACACTGGACTAGGCATACTATAGAATAATAAATTACACAGTGCTTTTTGTGTCTACATATGTCCTATATCCATTTGTCACGTTATTTTCTTTTTAAGGTATTCAAATTCTCACATCAGCACTTTTATCTACACACTAAAAAAAAAAGCCAATTTTCAACGGTGACAGCAAAGCTCTGAAGTGTGACATTCAGTATAGGAGCCATGACTCACATGTAACTACCAACTACTTGAATGTACCTTCTACATATGAGGGACTCCAACTCTAATTTAATTTGCCATCACATTTAAATCATTGTAAGTGACTTGTAGCTACAGTTTTGGAATCACCATATATTATGCTACAGTCTTATCTTGTCCTATCTGACAACTGGCAGATTTTGGTATATCACAAGCTGCAACACAAATTGTCGAGTCTTTATGTTACCCGAAGGAGAACGCTCTACATCAGGTAGGAGCTACCTGACTCATTTCAGCCCCAAAACCTCCTATGAAAATCTGCCTAATGATCTAGGGTGCTGCCAAATTGTCAGGGATTCCTTCTGATGGGACAATTAAGAATTTTTCCATGTTTTAGAATGGCCTTATGAATTCAAGCAGATGAATGCATTTTCGCTACCAAATTAGTTATAAGCCATTTACAGAGTTCAGTAGATGAGCATGCTTGTTATACAGACATGAGGACATGAGTTACAATCTTTAAGCACCCACGGGTGAAAAAGCCACCCAGGCATAATGCATGCATAACCCCAGAACTGGCAGGTAGAGATAGAAGGGTCATGGGGGCCTGATGGCCAGGTGTAATGAGAATCCTACCTCCAAGAATAATAAGAGGTGGACATCCAACATCAATCTTCAGCTTCCATACAACCATGTGTGTAGATGCCCCTCTACACACACACACACACACACACACACACACACACACACTTTATCAGCATTCAAATATCTCTATTCTGGCAGTGAATCTCCAAAAAAAAAATCAAACTGCCTATTTACTTTCTGATAATCAGTTCATCTCCCTCAACAGCTAGGACATTATGCTGTTATGGGCAGGATTTTAAGAAAGACAGAATGAGTCAGAAGATAACAATCAGAACAAAGAAAGATCATGAAATCATTAGCCAAGAAGAGAAGGTATGCAGATTGTATGACTGCTTCCTTTAAGCGGTTCAGTGCTAACCATGTGGGAGAGGGACCATTGCAAAGAACAGGACTAAAATTCTAAAGTCAGATTTTGAGAGGCAATCATGTGACCCCAGTAAAGGTAATGCCAAGAGGTCAAGCAACTCTGCAGAACTTACTACCTAAGAAATGATGAACTGCAACCATAAAATGTGTTAAATCTGCTATTATACTTAAATCTACAGTTCATACATTTTGATAGATCCTGGGAGGTAAGGGGTGTCATTAATACCACAGGAATTACAATAATAATAACAGCAAGAAAACAGTAGGTTGGTGAAGCAATTTTATGTTGTTTGGGTGGAGAGAAGTAGAGAGTATATTTTATGGATATTTTCTTAGTGGTTATCTGACATCAGACCTTAACTAGTATCCATATCTAACTAAGTATTTTGCCTAACAGAGACAAGCAAAGTCTTCTCTGTATTGTTCCAATGCCTATTGTTGATAACTTAAAACAGTGAATTCTAATGACATGACTTATATTTCTTAGACTTTGTTGTAAATTTCAAGTGTTTCAGTAAGGCCAAAATATATATTTTAGAAGAAGCAAAGTTGGCCCAACGATCTTTCAAAAATAAATCTAGTTTAAAACACTGGTGATGCAGTTTAGCCTGTATGAATTATAGTTACTAAATAAATTCCTAAAGAATTAGAAAAGCGTCCCAAAGTATTCTTCCTTGTAAATATTGGTTCTCGAGTACGATAAATATAGTTTTAAGATTAATCTTAAGGCATAATACAAAACCCCATTTTCCAAATTTTATTTGTCCACCTCCAGGACTTGGTTTCTTCTTTCTAGTTACAATAAGTCCCACCAGTCCTTCAAAGCCCAGTGTCAGCCTCCTTGGCATGAAGCCTCTGGTTCCCTCTTCTGTGTTTATAACACAGTCATGTCTGTATCGCTCTATCCTACTACCCCATTCAGTCTTTTTTTAATGATGATATCTTTTAAAATTTTCTATGTGCATTGGCATTTTACCTGCATCTATGCCTGTATGCAGGTGTCAGATCCCCTGGAACTAGAGTTATAGATAGTTGTGAGGAGCCATGTAGGTGCTGGGAATTGAACCAAGGTCCTCTTGCAGAGCAGCCAGTTTTCTTGACCTCTAAGCCATCTTTCCAGCCCCTATCCTATACAGTCTCTATCACACAATTTCTATAATAGTTTCGTTTCCTCCATTTTGTGATTTGAATATGAAATGTCTCCCATAGATTTATGTGTTGAACACTTCCTTGGTCCTCAGCTGGTAGCATTGTTCTGGAAGATTCTGGAACTTTTTGGAGGTGGCACCTTGCTGGAAGAAGTAAGCCTTTAGGTTTTACAGCCTTTCCAAGTTCTTCACTTTGTTTCCTGACTATAGATATAATGTGACCACCAGCCTCTGGCTTTGCTACCATGCCTTGCCTGTCCCCCATGGACTGTATTCTCTCAAACCATAATCCAGAATAAATCTTTCCTTCCTTACATTGCTTCCAGTCAGGTGTTTTTGTTCAATAACAGAAACAGTGACTGGTGTTCCCTGCAGTTTAGTTTGCAGATCTTATATGATTATACCTAGTGTAGTGTAGTACTTTGCATATACTACACACATGGTAGGTGCTAGGTTAACTGAGTACTAGGGGGAAAACCATACGTGGAGAATTGACCAAATAAGGAAGAATTTCTATCTCAATTATATTTGCCATATAACTACCTCAGAACCTAGTAGGGTCTACCAATCACAATACTATACCCCATGGTTAGTTAGCAATTTGAAAGGGGCACATTGGTCTGGTCTTGTTTCATGAAGACTGCTGTCTCTAATGAGAAACTAAGGCTGAGATGAACTCAGTGGCCTCAGCTGGGATTATCTGATTTCAACCATGTGGAATTATTCCCAAGCTAAGACCATGGACTAAAGCACTTGTGTGTGGGTGTGTTGGTGTGTGGGTTTGTGGGGGCCTGGGGCACACCTGTGTGACTTGGAATCTTCACTACAGAGATATCACAGGGAAGACAAACAGAATGGCCAATCAAGTGACAACCCTTTCTGACCTAGTCTCTGAGGTCAGTTCACTCCTACCAGTGGGTTGACACAATCCCAAGTCCACCCAAAGGCAAAAGTCTCCGGGTCACACTCGCACATAACACACAAGAGGAGAAAAACTATTGCAACCATCTTTCAAAAGGACGACTAGCAATGCTTGTGTTCTTTGGGAAACACAGAACAGCGAACACAAGAACGCAGCGTGTACAGCCAACTGAAGTATTTAGATATGCTCAGTCCATGACCAAACATTCTGGAACATCTTGCTAGTCATGACAGCACTAGTGTACACAGATTGTTGACACACTGTTCAATACTCACTGAGTATTAATCTTAATTTTTCAGAACATCTTTATGACTGAGGGCTCTTTATAATTCCATTTTATAAACAAGAAAATGACATCATGAAACTGCCAAGTGACACAGCCAAGAGCCTGGAAGTAATTTTTTAAATAAATCATGTCTGTCCAACGCTGGAGTCCAGATTCGTAACCTAGAAAGTCTTTATAGATGATGTTGCTTAACATCGTCTACAATGGGCTATAAAGGGCTCAGTTGTTTGCCGTGGCTCTTTCTAAATACCTGCATCTACCCCGGAAGAAATACTTTCAACAATGAACGCTCATGGAATATGCTGTATCAAGCCTGGTTGTGAGAACTATGCAGCAGACACTCTGAAAACGTTGTAAAATCATCTTTCAGGTGGCCCCTGGAATCACAGCTTAGACATACTTCCTTTTGGAATCTGTTTTGATTGGCTTAGAAGTGTTATTTTTCCCCCTTGTTCTTGCTTTTAAGAACTGAGTCAAAGCAGCATGCAAAAACACAGCTGGGAATATTTCTATCTTTGAAGAATGACTTTTGTTTCTGTGTCTGGATAAGACTTTAGTGCTTATCCCGGTTTGGAAGGGGATATATCAGGGTCTGTAGTTGCAAGAGGTTTACTTAAGTGGTGGTTTTCTCCAATTTAGGGAGCCAGACCAAATTGCTTCAACTGCCAGAATTTTGCCCATCTAGTTAAAGATAAACTAGAGAAACTGGAGATACTTGAAGAACCAATTAAGGAGAAACTGCCAAACTTTTGGAAATGAGAATTTCCACATAGATTCCCCTACAGCTATGCTTATCAATTTGAATAAGACTGAGAACAAATATTACAAGTAGTGATTAAGGGTCTCAGTGAAACTACACATGGGCACCAAACATGGGTTGGTGTTTGACACACCAACCACAGACAGTACAATTGTGGGTAAACGGCTCTGCATTTCTCTCCTAGGAAGTTGAAATGCAATGAGACTAAGCAGGTACTCCATTGAGGTGATTTTTCACCCTGAAAAGGAGTTATGTTTCATCCATATTTGCCAAATTCTTCTTGGTTTTGCCAAACACCTATCCATTATACAGTACAAGAACAGAAAGCCACACATAGTCAAAGGCAGGTGGTCTAGCTTTGAGAGACACCCATACTCCCATTCAATCAGAAGCTTCCAGGCTGTTTTATCAAACTTGGCTTTTTTTTTTTTTTTTTTTTTTTTTTTTTTTTTTTTTTTTTTTTTTTTTTTTGCTTAGTGTTAGGAGGAGGATAGAAATCTGTCTTCCTTCCTGCCTGAGCACCAGGGAATGGGTGCTCTGAGCAGCAACTTAAAAGCAGAAAGACAAGAAAGGTCATTTCAGGTCACCTGACAGCTGCTGAGTCCCACATAATATTATTACAGAAAACATCGTCAGCAGCGGTGGAGTGACACAGAAAGCTTTGAGCGAGCCCTGCTTCCTGGCTAGTCTGTTCCAAGACACCAAAAAGCGGAGTGGACACATCAAAAGCGGAGTGGATGCAAAGAGAAGAGAAAAACAATAGCTAGGAATCTATGGCAAACCATGGAATGGAAGAGAGAGCTAAACAGTGTTGTTGAACTGACTCTTTTGGAAATTTAATAGGATGATGCGTAGGACACTTATTTCAAATCTCCTGAACTGGTAGAATACAATAGAGGAAACCTCAAACTTTCTGCACAGCCTGTTTTGTATGTTATTTGGTGTGACCAGACAGCAACTGGTGAGGTAGATAATACTTTTGAGTGTTAGCCTCCTGGATGGCTAACTCGAACTATTCACTCTTCATTATATGTTCTACCATCTTTAGTTTTTTAGAGAAGTTGAACATCTTTTAATAGGATATATTTTCCTTCTTGTGTAAGAAGCCTTTATCAACATATCTGCAATTAAGAAGAGGGAGCTTGATGTCTTAATGTTATATATGGTTATGTTAGAAATGGCTATGTCTACCAGAAGTAGCAAGATCTTCTTTTCTTTCTCCTTGGGCTTCATAGTTTTCCTAAATATTCTTTTCAGCCTTTTCTCTTACCTGAGGATGGATTTCCCTCATCCATTGGACCATCCATTCTTTGCTAATATTAAGCATATCATTACAGAATGAGGCGAGATACATATGAGAGGTACAATGTGGATTATGACACACCGAGAAACACTTGCCTGAAGTGGCTTTTCTGATAGATCCTGACAAGGACCGTGAACACAGTGGCATGCACTGGCTACATTTAATTCACCTGGGCTAGTAAGGAGGAGAGGCCTTGGGGAGAAAGACTTTAAGTCAAAACTGAACATAGAGCAGGTGACGGAGTGGGACAAAGGGTTTGAGGAGGCAACAGAGGGAAAAGGGTGGAGACAAGATTGCCTGTTCAAATATTGACAGAAGCTGAGGTGAGCAAGTGTAGAGGCCAGCCTGGCTAGAGGCGAGACTGACCTGGAGCCTGGGAGCCACATGTCCCAAAGGCCGTGCTGTATAGCAATCGGCAAAGCAATGGGAGGATTTCATTAGGAATGGCACAGAATAGATACACGTCTCAGGAAAAAAAAATTACTAGTGCCAGTTAGGAGACCAATTAGAGGTTGTTAGCATAATCCAGTGAAAGAAAAAAAACGGTACCTCAAATAGTTTCTCAAACCAATTAGCGAAGCCCAACTTGTTGTCCTTGACTTCACACTTTGGAATTGCATTCTTTCATCTCTTAGGATGGAGCGGATTCGGCCATATTCAGGTATCATTTAGGACTAGGCACTCCCACGATTGCACACTACCCTGAGGCCTATTGGCCCCTGTAGTGAATGAGCTGGTCTGATTGAAGGTCCTTTCTGGGAGCCAATTTCTTTTGTTGGGACTTGAGTTTTCCATGCATTTATTAACCCAGGCCTCCTTTCCACAGCTCTCCTAATTTGACTTGGCTTTCTGAGGTGGAAGGTTGACAGACGTGTTCTTTTCATTAACAAAGGAGTTTGTTGATGGCATGAGTCTGATAGTTTGGAAACTCTGACCCAGAATTGTTCCTGTCTAAAAGAACTGCAGGGACAAAAGTGGAGAAGAGACTGAGGGAAAGGAGGCCCAGTGACTGGCTCAACTTGGGATCCAGCTCAAAAGGAGGCTCCAAGACCTGACACTATTATTGATGCTATGGTGGGCTTACAGACAGGAGCCTAGCATGGCTGTCCTCTGAGAGGCCCAACAGCAGCTGACTGAGACGCAGATACTTACACCCAACCAATGAACTGAAGTTGAGGACCCCTGTGGTTGAACTAGGGAAAGGTTGGAAGAAGTAGAGGAGGAGGGTGACCACATAGGAAGACCAGCAGTCTCAACTAACCTAGACCCCTGAGATCTCTCAGACACTGAGCCACCAACCAAGCAGCATACATGAGCTGGTCCGAGGTCCCATACATATAGCAGAAGACTGCCTGCTCTAGCCTCGGTGAGAGAAGATGCACCTAACCCTCAGAGACTTGAGGCCCCAGGGAGTGGGGAGGCCTGGTGGGGTGGGGTGGGGTCATCCTCTTGGAGACAGTGGGGAGGAGGAATGGGATGAGGAACTGTGGAAGGGCAGACCAGGAGGGGTTAGAGACTGGACTGTAAAAAAATAAAAAACAACAAACAAACAAACAACCTGGCTCTGACACTTACAGCCACAAGTTCACCCTTTTCCTGGCTCATTTATTTCCCTCTGAGACTCTTTCCCCAGGATCTCACATCTGCAGCCTGTAGACACAGCTTTGTATAGCCCAGCCTTGGGGCTCTCCCTGATAAGGGTACAAGCTGAAGTCTAGGCAGCAGCATGACATGGACAGACTTAAGATTCTACGTTGGTCACTTTAGCATTGTCTTCTGAAAATTTCATCCATCTTCACAGCCCATTAAAAAGTACAAACATTCTTGGAAGATATAAAGGTAACTCTGATATGATTTTAATCAAAATCACGCTATACCTGAAGATCACACGGAAATGGCTTTCAGAAAACTAACCCTAACCCCCAACACACTCCGTGATTGACAATCTAAGAGAAAAACAACTGAAGTATTTTGGGTAGTAAACTTCGGCTCTGAGTACTTATGATGACTAATGTTAACCTGGTGAAACCTAGATTCCCCAGATAGTTTGAAGGATAGAAGGAAAGCAAATTGGGCTTGAATTAGCCCCATCTGAATAGGATTTTCTGCAGCTCAGAAGCTTTGTTTTTCTATCATTAGGGAAATTTTGCCTGCAATATAACTCCAGGAATTTAATACACTGCAACTAGAAGGGGGTAGTTGCTGGGGGAACAGAATTGGCATCCCCATTGTCAATCATCACAGAGGTAAATCCTAACAGGAGAAACAGAGAGGCTGGGAGATAATCTCAGTCCCTGAGAACAGGGAGCAGCTTGTTCCTTTTCTACCTCAGAGATTCAGTATCACAGGAGCCTGAGTGATGGAGAGCAAAGCAAGTGACTGTATAGGGTATAAATTGCCCCTGGCTATTGGAAATGAAGCAAGGTCCTATGACAAAGGGAACCCCAAGAGATTTGGAATGGGGGCAAGGGGCAGGAGCTTTAAGATGGGTTCTTTATGTAACACTCCCCTTCTTCTTGGCACAAAATTAAAAACTTTCAAAATCTTCAAGTTCTTTTTAAAATTTGTTTAGAGGGTTTCTTTAAGTTTTATTCTATGTGTACAGCTGTTTGCCAGAATGTATGTCTTTGAATGTTTGTATGAAGTGCCTCCTTGGGCTGTAAGAGGCTATTATATATACCCTGGGACTGGTGTCACAAATGGTCCTGAGCACGATGTCAGTGCTGAACTGAACCAGGGTCCTCTGGAAGAATAGCCAGCACTCCTACATGCTGAGCTATTTCTCCTACCCCAAGTCTTAAAATTTCTAAAAGGAGAAAATGTTCTGAAGGACTTTGCTTTGGGAAGGTAAACTGAAGAAAGGAATAGACCTATTGGTGGCTGGGTATGATTAGTGGAACCTCTTCTCCAAGGCCAAGATGGCTTTGGCAACAGCCATCTTGCTGGCTGAAATTGTGTCCACCATGTGACATTATCACAGAATCGGTGCAGCAGGCATAGACTAGTGGCAGACAGATCCTGGGGGAGGCGGCATCCTGAGCCCCTGCCCTGAGGGTCCATGCAATAATGACAGTCCAGCGAGATGATCTCAGGCTTCCCAAGAACATCAAGTGCACATGTGCCGAGGTTGATGAGTCACGACATATCGCCATGGTGGTTTGGACCATTACAAAATCTTAAAAAGTTTGCTTCATTACCCACTGTTTAGTTTATATTTGTGGTGGATCATTGGTTAATGACAGGATGTAAAAATCCATTGATGTTGAAACACACATTTACAAGAAATGGTAGAAACATAATTCTATAAATTTTCTCAGCGTTTTTCTTTTCCAAATTCGCAGACTATATTTAACTAATCAAAATATTTATATAGCACACTGAGAAGACTCCAGTTCTACAAAATCTTTTAAAAGGGGAAACATTTTGCCAATAATAAGAAATTTGTCTTTTGTTTAATAGGATTAAAGATTATCCCCAACAAAATCTTTTGTTTGAGACGAAATGCCGGCAAATAACAATTCTTTTCTCACGGCTCATAATTTAGGAACAAAAATATAAAAATTATGCAAAAAAACCTCCATGTTTTCAAACGAAAACTGTAAGAAATTCAAACTTACTAAAAATCTTGATAGAATCCACATGTGATATTTTTACTAATATTAATATCTGAGGTGATATATTTATTAATTCTTTGAGTGTTTTATACAATTAATTTTAATCATCTTTGCCCTCACCACCCACTTTACCCACACCCAACCCTTCCATCCTTAAGTTCCCTACTCACCCAACTGCTGAGTTTTCCTTGTCTTGTCAAGTTCATGAGTCCACTGTGTATGGCCCAACTACTCTTGAGACCTGCCTTGGAGTGTGGCTAACCTAGCAGGGGCCACGCCACTAAAGAAAATGGCTTCTCCTTCTCCTAGCAGTTACGAAATGTCACTACCTCCTCAGCTGGGTGTGGGGCTTTATGCCCACTACCCTCCTTCCATGTGGGGATTTTGTCTGGCTTGAGTTTGTAGAGGTCTTGTGTATGCTGTCACTACCTCTGAGAGTTTGTGTGTACAACTGACCTGTTGTGTCCAGAAAACAGTTTCCTGGAAGTTAGCCACCACTCTGGTGAAAGGGCTGTGATATGTATGTCCCATTTATGTCTGAGCATTTCTCTAATCCTCAATATGTTGACCAGTTTGAGGGACTCGTGTTAATTGCCATCCCTTTAAGAAGCTTCTCTGATGAGTGTTGAGAGATGTACTGATACACTAAGTGTACTAAGAAGTCACTGGGGGCCATTTGAATTCTATGTCCATTTAGCAGAGACATAAGTAGTATTAGGTTCTCCCACAGCTATGATACATCTAGGCCCAGATGTTAATAAGACATCTAGGTCTTACTAACAGTGCCAGCTATGGGTTCCATATCACTCGGTGAGCCTTGGATTCAATCATAAAGTGGGTGGCTACTCCCATTCATTTGTGCCACTATTGAACCAGTGGGGATCTCTGACTTCTCAGGCCAGTCATTGTCGTAGCTCTCAGTGTTCACACCTGGACGAGACTGTTAGATTACCTGTCTTCTCCTGTAGAATGCATACCACTGTCAGCATTATGAAAATATGGGAGGAGCGATGAGGCTTCCGGGTCAGTACCAGATTTGTCTATGCTCTATGACTCATGGATGTTGTGTCTTCAGCAATAGGGTCTTAACGTCATGTTTTGGAGAATAACCAAGAGAACTGCTAATAGTCTGTAATGTTTAGGAGTCTGTGGGACCCCATTAGTCAACAACTCCAACACCATTCCTGACGGTAGTATTTTTATTAACTAGCATGTGGTGTTTAATTGAGATATTGTTACCAATTATAGGGTAATTCCATTTAAATTCTTTTTATATATGTATATGTTTTAGGAAGCTCCTACAAGAATAGAGTTCCATATAGCTATTTCAAAAGGTCTTTCATGTTAGTTGTCCCTCCCATCTCCCCTCCTATTATAGGGTACATATCATCTCCAAGGAAACACTCATTAAAGCTTTTCATTTTAAATTCCTAATAACACCAGTTACATAACTCATTTCATGACATATACAATGAAATTGCATATTACTATAAAGATGTCTAAACAAACAAACAAAAAAATCGACCAGAGATAGTTTAAGTAGATTATGCTATTTAAATCTAATCTCTTCGCAAATGAAGATACTAAACCTAAGTAGTCTAAATGCCATGACTGATGTCTGACATCTGCTAAAGTTTGGATCTAGAATGTTCTTTAAAGGCATGTATGTCAAATGTTTGGACCATAGCCTGTGGTATATTGTGAGGTGGTGGAATCTTTAAAAAGTGGGGCCACATAAATGAATATAGGTCATTAGGGGCATACCCTTGAAAGATACATCAGAAGCCCAATCTCTCTCTGATTTCTCGAATATCACGAGATGAGCAGCTTTCCCCACTACGTCTGTTATGATGACCTACACTGTCATGTGGGCCAAGTGACCGTGGAAGGAAACCTGTGCATCTCAAGCCAAAACAAACCCTGCCCTTTATTAAGTTTATTTCCTCAGCAATTCTATCATGGAACTAGAAAGGTAAGATAACAGCTGAACTAGAGGACTCTTTTATGCTCTGAAATTATAGCTGTTTTCTGGATGACAGGTGGCATCTCCATGGCCTTGATTGGAAGAGTGAATCAAGGAACTAAAATATAGCTTTCGGGGGCGGGGGGCGCTTCCCTTAGTTCTGAGAAGAAAAGGAGGGGGAAATGAAGAGAGGGATTTGTAATGGTGGGACTGGGAAGAGAGGCAGGGAGGGCTGTGATCAGATTGTGAAGTGAATAAAAAATGAAATAAAAAGAAAGAAGAAAAAAGTTGCTGAAGTTGTCATGCCTAATGTGTAGTAATTAACTCTCTGAGTAAAATGAATGGGGAACAACTCTGAGGTTGCCGAGATGGCTTATTGTGTAAAGGTGCTTGCTGACAAGCCTGACTACCTACTTACCTGAGTCTGATTGCCAAGAACCACACAGTAGAAGTAGAGAACTGATTGACAAAAAATATCTGCCCTCCACATGCACTCTATGGAACACACACACACACACACACACACACACACACGTAACATATTTAAAAGATGATGATGATGAATTTCATACTGAAAGTACTCTAAGGATTTTGTATCATATCAGTTCACAGAATCAATCTTGCCAAGGGCATCAGAGGTATGAAATAGAGTCTTGGACTTGAACCCTAAGCAGTTAGTGACCTGGGTAGTTCCCCATCCAGAGGTTAATAAGAAAAGGCAGACTCTAATACAACAAAAACTAAGCCTATAAGCTCATCCCCACCCAGCCACAGTGACATGAAGGTCTACACAAACGTCTCTAGGTTGGGAAGACTACACTGAAAGAGTGATAATTGTATATTCAAATGTCAAAGGCCTAAAACAGAATTAGAGGTAAGAAGGGCCCATCCACAGCAGGGAATCACATCTGCTTGCTTTGTAGGAGGTGTTTACAACAGGAACACTGGGATGAGATAGAAGAAAAGATCTCTAGGATCTAGTTACAAATTCATTCCCATTCTCCCCATTTCCAAATGGGACCAAGTGCTAAATTAGCAATGTCGAGCCACTGAGAAGGAGTATGCTAGACACATACACGAGAAGACACGAATTACACTGCTGGAGGCTAGGAAGCTTATCCTGGGCAGTTAATTGGAAAGATAACATGTGATTCTGTTTCTCTCCATGGAGGATGGTTCTCAACCTTCCTAACGCTGTGACCTTTTAATACAGTTCCTCACATTGTGGTGACCCACAACCACGAAATTATTTTGCTTTTATTTCATAACTGTAATTTTCTACATTATGGGTTGTAATATAAATATCTGTGTTTTCCATCTGGTCTTAGATGACCCCTGTGAAAGGGTCATTTGACCCCCCAGGAGGGTTGCATTCCACACATTGAGAGAGCCATTGATGTAGGAGATATGCCTTTTACCAGCTTCATGAGATCTTTTCGCAAGTGATGTCTTCATTTTTTTCCATGTTAGCATATGTAATAGAGTCAAGACAAAATAGTAAGTGGTAAGTTTGGGCATCATAGATTATTCACATGGATAATGGGATGATTATGACATAATTATAATATATAATATATTAAAAAGTGAGGGGAAGCAGTGTTGTATCTAATTAAATAGAGAAGAAGTAAGAGGTCTTACAAGAAAAGGTGAAACACACAATTGCGGTCTTTAGGGGAAGTCCTCCATTGTGATTTGGGGTAGTTTTCCTTATTTTGGCTTTTGTTGCTTTTTTTTTTTTTCAGTGAATATTTCCCTCAGCCCTTAGAGCAGTGCACTGGGAAGACACAGAACTGAGACACGTTCCTCACTGTTTGTGGAAACAGGCAAGACATCTACCTGAGCATGCTTTTGTGTACCAAGCCATCAATCTGTTCATTTCCTTCTAAGGATAGTTAAGATAATCTTGAAAGAAAAATACTTCTCAAAGAAGAATGAGTAGAAGATAAGGAAAATACTAAAGGAAACATGGCGTCCAGGGGCAGTCTTATAATGAGTTGACAGCCATTTAAAAGAGCGCATTAGCATTTGCTGACCTTCGCAAGGGCAAAGTGCTGCTCTAAAGGTTCTGTTATTTGTCAGCTCTACAAGCTACAGCTAATGAAACGGAGAAGAATGAGAACCCAATCTATCAGAAAACTGCCAGCCAGCAGGATGGGGATTGAGGATATAATTGTAATTTGAGAGAAAGCATCAATGATTAAAAACACAAGCTGGTCTGTCCTTTCAAAAATTCATGTAGTAAGGAGTTTGTAATGAAAATTATAGCTTTTATTAACTCTGAGAAGAAAAAAACTTCACCCCCTGAGCATGCAAACTTTTAAAATAACCTAGGCTACCCATTTCTCCTGCATCCTCCCTCTCTCTCTCTCTCTCTCTCTCTCTCTCTCTCTCTCTCTCTCTCTCTCTCTCTCTCTCTCTCTCTCTCTCTCTCTTTCTCTCTCTCTCTCTCTCTCTCTGGTCTGGCCATCACTATTTCTACTGTGAGCCATTCACTGCATGTTCCAGACCTCCAAAACGAAAGTCTAAGTAATTATCCCTGTGCTCAAAATGCACTTTAAACAAGGAATCAAGTATGAACTCAATACTAGGTGTGAAACAGTAAAAATCAGCTTTGCCAGTCCTCATCAGGGTTGCTGCTCCAGTTCATATCTTTATCTTAGTATCGATTGATCAGGTCTGAGAAAACATGGAGTACGCTCAATACGATCTTCACAGGAACGCGTTAGTGCTCATCATCTTCTCTACCCTGTTCCAATGGCTGGTTAAACCCCTGCAAATCAATACATGTGGTGCGCTTATCAAATACAATGAAGTATAAAAATACACAACTAGCTCGATCGGTTTGGAAAAGGCACTGGTAACAGTCCAACATCGTTCATGATAAAAATTCTAAACAGATCAATGATAAAATGCCAATGGCTGCCACAAAAATAATAGAATGGCTGCCTGGAGAAATAATAGAATTAATGAGCACAAGGCCAAGGCAATCCCAGCAAAGCTCAACATTCCCACCAAGTCAGACCCAGGCCGGCTCTGCTCACGTTCTAGTTCCTAGCAGACCGGGAGTACTCCTGGGTGCTTTATGCCGAGAGCATCTTAAGCCATTCCTGTACTGCTAGCAAACTGAATCTAGCGATACACTTAAAGATCTCCACCACAATCAGTTGTAATTCTCCCCAAGGATATAAGGGTGGTTAAACACACGCAGATCAATAAATATGATGCACTCATCAAATATAATGAAGTATAGAAATATATGATTACCGCAGTAGATACAGAAAAGGCATTTGATAACAATCCAACAGCACTCACGTTAAAAAAAAAATTTCTGAACAGATCAATAATAAAAGTTATGCTTGTCAACACAAGAAAAGCCACATGGAACAAGACAACAGCTTAACTCTATAGTGAGTGGGGACGCCTGAAAGTTTCTCTGAGATCTGGAACATTTTCTGCCCATTTTCACCACTTTAAAAACATGAATTACAAGGTTAGAGGGGCATGAAAACACACATTTCTTTTGCTTCTCCACATAACTGATTCCTTATTATTTCCAGGCAGTTCCCTCTCTAGCCAGAGATGGGAATTAATATCTACCTCACTCTCTTCCTAGACAATCTGTAAAAATACCATGTCTTCAGTAGTGTATTCCTAAACTCTGAGATATACTGATTTATACAGAATAATGGGAAGAAGACTGAAATTGAGTTTCAGTAAGTCTAAAATAGAGTGTGTATGTAGCTCGTGAAATGGGCATTTCATAAAACATAAAATAATCATTTCCAGGATGTTTAATGAAAATCTTTTCAAATAATAACAAACTCTATGCTAACACACAGTGTGGCTGACCGTGTGCTCAGTATACTTTCTACTGGGAAACAACCGACTGGCTGCAAGAGACTGGATTTGCCTCTGTTTTTAATCAACTCATACTCAGTCAGCATGTAAAGACAAAAACAATACCTTTATAAAACATACGATTTTTAACGTTAATAAAGATTATAGCAAAAAAAATCAAATAACAACAAAAACAACAACAGCAAAAAAACACCAAAAAAGAGGCAAACTTCAGTGGCTCTGCTGGGGAAATCTGCTGCAGCAGCAGCAGCAGCAGCAGCAGCAGCAGCAGCAGCAGCAGCAGCAGCAGTAAGACTGACCTGAGTTGTTTCTCCCTAAGTGTTGCCTGTTCTCTTGTCTCCTGGTGAAGGAAGTTGCATATATTTTGCAAAAGGACTCAGATATTGCTGGAGGTTTGCTTCTCCAGGAAGCAATGTGACACTAACCAAGGCCTGGTGACCTTCCCACGGTCCGAAGCTTTGATTGGGGTGTGCATTTGCAAGATGTGAAACTGTTCCACTCGTTAACAGTGTGACAAAAGCTGACAAGCAGGAAGCAGTGTGCCCCAGCAAGAGGGATGTGTTTGTCTCTGGGAAAAAGGTCACATTGCCGGAAGCAACTGACTTCCTGGTGAAGCTGGCTAGCAAAGACCGTAAGTTAGACTTACTTCAAAGCACTTTTCTTTTCTTATTGGAAGTTCATGAAGCCTTGTCACCACAGGTACCAACACCCCCAGAATTTCCAGGAAGAAATAGTTCTCAATCCTTTTTCCCCCAGTATCCATATATCCCCACATATTGTGTGGGATATAGAAACACTAACATCCTTTGGATTTCTCAGACAGCCAGGTCATTAGTTGACCAGATGTAACCCAGAATGATGAGTTATACTGACCTAGCACTTATGGGCCAGTCCTCTGTGTAAGAGGTTATGACATCCAAAGATGTCGCCCACCAATGACATCATCACCCATGGGAATGAAATTTGGGACCTGAGACCAGATTCTTTTGTTGATGCCACATTGATTGTTCTATCCTCATGGGTATTTCATGAATATTTGCATTATCCCATAACCAGAGTATCTAAGTGTCAGCTTTGAGACAAGCATAAGTCAGACCTCCTACTAACCTATGACTATTTGGTAAACTGAGTTCCCAAAGCTGCACCATGCTTTCTTTATAAGACTGAAGGTTTGAAATACATCGGTTTACCTTAGTGCTATATCCAGTGATGACAATCGTGATTTTCAACAGTTTTGCTAAAAAACAGAAAGAGCAGAGCTGATTAGAAGAGAAAAAAAAATGAAGAAAGCAAAGCAAAACAATAAAACCAAAAGACTTGAACTGAGTGTTGACTTCACATGACCATACATTTTAGTTGCAGAAAAGCCCTGAGTCTACGTAGAGACAGTATAGCCATTTTGAAGTTTAAGCATCAAGGATATAATAAAATCCTTATATCATTATTATATCAAATTATATTAAATATATAATTACATAAAGGAAATATTTTAATATAACAGTGTTAATCCTATACTTAAATGTAAAATTATAACAAAGAGGGAAACCTGAATACAGTTGGATTAATCCATAGCAGCAACAGAAAGAGGTAAAACTGTGCTTTAATTCATACTGAGATGTAATTTATATAGAGACAGAGTCTCATGTATACCAGGCCAACCTCACACTTTCTATGTAGCTGAGGTTGGGTAACCTCAAAAGGGGTTACATATCTTGTACAAATGTTCCCTTCCATGTTTAGGCCAGGTTTGCTGTGAAATTAAAGCACATGTAAGAAAATCCTTCTACAGTATGAAAATTTACACTTGTGGGGAAAAGTTCATTTTAGTTAATGTACAATATGATATTTCTGCAGGTACCGTCCAAAGTCCCCCAGAGATGAGAGGCTCATATCCTCATTAGATGTTGGCCTGAGCTAACCATTTGGGACTATTCTATCAAATCACTGCTGGAATTTTATACTCATTCATTTTTACTTTCTATAATATTGTCTCTGCTGGTGTTATTCAAAACCAACTTCTGCTTCGTGTGAACGTTTTTGCCATCACAATTGAAGTTTTTCTTCCTCGAGTGGAGTCCCTTAAGAAAATGATCCAAGTTATCATATGTATATGACAATTTTATCCATCACCCTGCATGTGCAGCTCTTGAGTTTCTTCCCCAACCAGGCTGTCTCCTCCCCCAAATCCTGCCAGTTGAAACAATGCAGACTTATGTACTAATCTTATACTCCAAATTGGGAAGGGGAGGGAAGTTTCCCTGAGTTTATTTTTCTTGTAAATACACTAGAATGTGGCTTCCTTTTTATTGGTATAGGCTATTTTGGGGAGATAAATGAGAAAAACAAAATAATAATAATAATAATAATAATAATAATAATAATAATAATAATATTTAAAACCCCCAAATGTAGGAACAACCCATAAGGAAATATAGATGAAGAAGAAGCAGGCCTCTATGGAAAACACAGGCTAGGCATTGCTTTTTAGTAGCTAGCGTCTCATGGAGTGTCATACCTTCACTCACTTGCTGAGAAATGCTCCGGAGAGATTGTTACCACAGGGTCTAAGTTGGGAGATGTAGCGTAAGTGTCCTTCCTGAACTCAGTAAGTCCAGTCACCTTGCATGCTCCCCCTCAATGTCTGCCTTTCAGCTGCCATTGACAATGGCCACTGATCTTCACTAATGGAATGCGGTAAACTCCAGGTCTAAGCAGAATCAACAGCCTTTCCATCTTGGGGTCTTAAAAATTCTGAAACTGTGATGCGTATTAGCTTTTCTGAGTTTATATCTTGTTGCATGGTATGGAGACAATGGTGCGTGTAGCCCAGGATAGCCTTGAAATCACTATGTAGCTGAACTTCTCATCCTCCTACCTCTACCTCCCATATGCTGCGATTTCTGGTTTATAGGTAAGTACCGCCATATCCACTATTATGTGGTACTGGGGATGAAGCTCAGAGCTTCCTGTGTGCTATTCAATATCCTACCAACTGTGTTACAACCCAGGCCCTGGTCTTCTTTTCATTATGACATCACATAATCAAATGAAATGAAGTCCATGTTGTTCAGTTACCCAGGTAGTAAAATATATGAGTGGACAAAACACAACATTCTGAAAATATTCAGTGGGAAGAGACTAGAAAGAAGGACTGACGGTCGAGACTTGTTATCTTTCAGTCACATTTTCAGGTGCTGTGAGATTTAAGCAAGTTAGAAAAGAGCAAAGCTAACTAAATGTATTTTTTTTTTTGTCATAACAACTGTCTCTTGACACTTCCTGGGTCGATATGTTAATGTTTTTGTTCCTTCTGTATTTATAAATGAGATACCATTTTCTGTTTCTAAATGAAGAATCTACTCACTTTGAGATCAGATATTTTGACACTATTCTGATCTTTAAGCATGTTGCTGATCAAATATTTCACTGAGGAAGTACCAGTCGGCTTTATGAATCTGACTCTGTACCAAGCTTAGCACCTAATATTTGAACCAGTCCTTAAGGTACAATTTACAACTTATTCTTGCACAGTATCCCCAGTAATTTTTATGACATTTCTTAACTTGTTTTGCTTCAGCTCCAGTAGAATGGAAAATTCTAATGTTGAAAACTTGTACAATTTGTATGGAGCACAGAATAGACAAGTGAAAACTGTAGATTGAATAGTGAAGTATCCTGGGATGATGGAGTAGAGAAAACTTGGGTGCCAAAATTTTCCTCTTCAGAAAAAAATAAAAAACCTGCTTATTGCTACAGTTTCACTCTAGTCAGTTGAAATATGTTTCTGTTCTACAATGGGAGTTTCAATAAAAATCTGCTTAATTAAAAAATATGCACCATTAAGGGAAATTATAAAATATTACATTTTTAGTATAATTCTATATAATATAGATATTCATCTAGAATACTTATATATGATTTAGGTCCCAATAAAAATTTAATAAGATGCATGCTATAAGACCATTAAGCATTTCTTACCCAGTCTTCAGGAATAAAAGCACTTATACACATGGTCAGAAATCATGGAATATTACCACTTAGAGTGGCTTGAAAATGTTGCAGATAATTTTAAATCTAATGAAAAGTAAAAGAATATTAAGGGTTTCTTTTTTAAAAGATATGTTATCCTGTTTATGTGTATGAATGCTTATATGTATACATGCATATACATATACACACATACATATACGTACAGTGTACAGCATGTGCAAGCTTAGTGGAACTGAGGTTAGAAGAGGGAGTCAGATACCCTGGTGCTGGAGTTATTGGTGATTATGGCTTCCATGTGGGTGCCAAGAACTAAACTTGGGTCCTCAAAACTGAAATTGGGTCTTCTACTAGAAAAGAGGGTCAGGACTCCGAACGTGTGAACCAGAAGTGATCTGTCACTAGAACAACAGCCAAATCTGTAATTCTCTCAGTTGTAGAAAATAAATTGTGATGATCCCAAATTTCTAACATTCAGAAGCAACCATGGAAGCAAACACCAAATAATTTCTAAATCAAGATATACTGGGTCTTGATTTCTACAAACAGCTTTTAATTACAATGTCTGACTTGGAATGAAAAAAAAAACCCTACACATGTGAAAACACAAAGGAAAATAAATGTGAACCAACAAAATCCACAGAATATTTAAAAGGCATTTAGGAGTACATACATTTGCTTTCCATGGTTTGGATTATAAACATGTAACTGAACATCAACAAGACTGAAAACTCTGGGAAATGACATAGCTAGTCTTCTAAAAAAAAAAAAAAAAAAAAAAAAACAAAACAAAAAAACAAAAAACAACCCTCCCCACCACCAAAATTCTAGAAATTAAAAATGCAGCTATAAAAACCCCAATAAACAAAAACGAACAAACCAAGAGCATAGATGAGTTTAACATTAGTTTAGATACAGGTGAAGAGAGAATTAGTGAAGTGGCATACAAATCAAAGAAAATGAGGCAGAGAGAAGCCTACGGAGGAAAAAGATATGAGCAAATGTAAGAAAAACAGGCACCAGAATGAGAAAATCTAACTTATGTGTAAATCAGAATACCAGGAAAGGAAGGGAAAGAGAGTGGACAGAAAACATGTTTGAATTGTGGAAAAGAATATAACAAAGCAGCATCGCAAGATGTAGATGTGGAAACACTGCAAACATAAGCAAGCTATAGTTTTGAAACATCCACACTTAGACCTATAGTAACAAAATTGATAGGATCTAGATTTAAAACAATTATCTGTAAAGCACCAGAGAAAACAGATAACTTGGATACAATGAGAATTGGAGTTTCTCTCTCTCTCTCTCTCTCTCTCTCTCTCTCTCTCTCTCTCTCTCTCTCTCCCTCCCACACACACACACACACACCCTTTGAAGACAATAATATTTAAAACGATGGAGGAAAATGTTGACAGTGTTAAACTTCTCAGTACAATCTGTATGCTGAATTTCTAAACACTTCTAAAATAACACAGACAGGACACCATCCAGGCAACTGTGATGTCCATATTGGTACCGAGTTCCATAGGAAGGATTGTGAGCGCCAAACTGGGCACTATGTGTCATATGCATGAACTATGATCTTTATACAGAGCACTTTGAGCTCATACAGAAAGCTATGGTCTCCATAAGGGCACTAAGAACTCTGCATAGGGCACTATAGCTCTCTATATGGCACTGAGCCCCACCAGGGCATTATGTGCTTTAATTAGGGAACAGTGAGTTCTATAGAGGGCACTGTGTTCCATCCAGGACATTGAGCTCCATACAGGACATTATGAGCTTCATACAGGACTATATGAGCATTATATAGGGGAGCAAATGCCCTTACAGGGTAATATGAATTCACACTACACATTATGAGGTCAATACAGGGTATTATGAGCTCCATACAGGACACTGCTCTATACAAGGCACTGTGTACCCAATGGCATTTTTGGCAGAAGTAGGTAAAATGATGAAGTTAAAGAACAAAAATGAAGAGGAGGATGAGGAGAGAGGAGGAAGAGGCAGAGGAAGAGGAGAAGGAAGCACTGAATGTTCTGCCCTAATAGAACATCTTTATCCATCCACAGCATGTCTCAGAGAACATTGTAGAAGAGAAAGCTGAAAGAACATAAGAGCTAAGAAGGGGGAGGGGTGCTATGGGGTGCTCTCTCCCGAATATGACATGGAAACCACAATTATGAATGGACACCAGTTGAAGTTTCCTGTACAAGGCCTGCACAAAATAAAGCCAGCTGAACGTCCCATATAAATGATAAATGAGGCAGATGATCTCAGGCCCCACTCCTTGCTGAGGAGCCACTGGCAGCTGATAAATGCTGGGGAAAGGAGAATCATTCTTTTAATCATGTGGCCCATGGTGGGTTTCCCACACTCCGGTGATGGCTTCACCCCTGTACACACATGAGAAGCACTAACTGGATTCAGTACATTATCACAAGAAGGATGAGGTGAAGGTGGGGCTGAGGTAGAGGGGTGTTGGAGAAGATGCATGAAGATTTGGAAAAAATAAGTCAGGGGCTTGGATGACTGTATTTTATTATATACATGTATGAAAGTCTCAAACAAAGTTTATATGTGTGGTATGTGTGTGTGTATGAATGTATGTGTATATATGTACACATGTGTGTGTACATGTGTGTGTACATATGTGTGTATGTGTGTATATGTATATGTGTGTATGTGTGTATGAATGTATGTATGTGTGTATATGTACGTGTGTATGTATGTGTGTATATGTACGTGTGTATGTATGTGTGTATATGTATGTATATGTGTGTATATGTATGTGTGTATGTTTGTGTGTCTGTATGTGTGTAAAGAAAACAAACCATTGGAATAAAACAAAACCAATCTATTTGAAGAGAATATAGGAAAGAAAGAAAGTTGATAATAGTGGGAATTATGTTATTCTGTTTACTTTGTGTGTATGTGCACATATATGCACATGCACATGGCATGTGAAGTATTTATATGTATATAAATATACAAATACATATACATGTATATATATATATATATATATATATATATATATTGATTGAAGTTTTATGTGTATAGGTGTTTTGACTAAATATATGTCTGTGCACCAGTTGATTTCTTGGTGCCTGCAAAAGCAAGAAGCTGGTAGCTGACCCTAGAACTGGAGTTACAGATGGTTGTGAGTTAATATGAGAGAGGTGGAAATTGAATTCAATCCTCTAAAAGATCAGCCAGTGCTCTTAGCCACTGAGCCATCTCTCCAGCTTCTACTGTGTGTGTGTGTGTGTGTGTGTGTGTGTGTGTGTGTGTGTGTGTGTGCTTGTGCACACACGCCTGGTTTCCTGCAACAAAGAAACTTTAAAAATATACACAGAAATAAGCATATATTTACAAATGTCCCCAAAGTATGTCCTCTGCATTGTTAGTCTGCATTGCCTATACACACAACCCATGTTTTATTTGTTTTGCATTTAAACTGGTAAAACAACTTAAAGATATTTGTGAAACCATCACTGTGCAAAATTCTCAATTGTTAACAGTTTCCCAAAGACCTTTTTTCTTTAAATTTTATACATATCTCTTTGCTTACCCCTACATTTGGCAAGAGTCTCTAAATATATCCCTGGCTGACTTGAAACTCAGTGTGTAGAACAGGCCTTGGTCTTACCTCTGCTTCCCAAGTACTGGTATTAAAGGCAAATGCCACCATGTCCTGCATTACTGTTAATATTTTATCTACCTGAATATATCATAATTTTCTATTACATCAAATAGTTGCCACAAAATCAATAACCCTCCTTTACACTATTTGTATTATATCAGATAGTTTTAAGACCTATTTTTTGTTATTGTGTGTACATGTGTGTGTGTGTGTACATGTGTGTGGAGGATGGGGGGGGAGAAGGAGAGAGAGAGAGAGAGAGAGAGAGAGAGAGAGAGAACTAGGATTAGGTAGTTATGAACCACCCAGTGTGGGTAATGGAAACCAAACTCGGGTCCTCTGCAAAAACAGCAAATGTTTGTAGCCACTAAGTAACTTCTATAAAACTAACCACCCCTCAAGATCTGAAGAAACCAGGAAAGAATGTATGGTGTGGTTAATTAATATGAAGTTCAAGAAAGCTAATTTAAAAAAAAAATACCAAAGGGTAGTCACCTCCATGGAGGTAGCTGGCTTACAGGGAAAATACAAGAGTGGACATCGCACACACAGGAAGAGCTTCTAGCGTGAGTCAGGGGACTTCAGAGGAATAATCATGAACACTCACTTGAATGATAGAAAGGAAGAAAAAAATGGGCACAGCTCTATTTTTCTGTTTATCTAGCCTGAGTGCACCTTGACAAAGGGTTGTTGTCTGTGGCATCGGTTTTTTTCTTCCTGGGAAGGAAGTTAAGGTATGAATAAAGAATGATGTTTTTGTTCAGTTAAGTGACTAAGTTCAGACAGTCCGGCCAATGGATATTCTCAGGTGGAGAACAATGTGCTTTCCTTTGAGTCTTTTAAAAGTCAAGAAAACAGAAAAGAGTAACTTCTCCGTGACTAACAGGGTCACGGAATTCCTCCCAACACCTGCGCAGACAGCCTGGGGGCTTCAGCTCGGTTCACTCGAACCTTTGGCGAATCTAAGCCAGTGATTCACAGCCTTTCTCAAGCTGGGGCCCTTTAATACAGTTTGTCATGTTGTGGTGACCAACCCCTCCCACCCCCCACCCCCCACAAACACCATAAAATACTTTTGTTGCTACTTCATAACTGTAGTTTTGTTACTGTTCATGAATCTCAATGTAAATCTTTTTGGAGATACAAGTTTGCCAGAGGGGTTGTGACTTACAGGTTGAGAACTGCTGATCTACATGCTTTGATCTCCTCTCCATCATAACTTTACATATGATAGCAGAAATGCCTATCATCTACACAGTTTTTTTTAACCCGCGTGTTATATCTTCTTTGCACTTTACAATCATCCTGGGGTGAAAGCGGAGCCGTGGCTATCCAATTTATTAACAAGTGTAAAAATGAGGTTTGGAATAAGCAGTCTCAGAGTGTCTAACTAACAAGAGGAAATCCTGAATTCCAAGCTGGGTAACCAGACTCAGGAGCATGCAGTTCTAACCACTGATAAGTTAAAGGACTGTCAGCTGGGGCAGGGCAGTTTCATTGACCTGCGGCTATCCTTCCTTACAGATAGTCTTGGGCAACAAGCAGAGGGTGTAGCTGGTTGGTTTGGAGCTAAACTCGGCTAAGAGACCCAGCATGGTAAGAACTAAGCACATGTGATTCGGAGATAAAAGCAGAGACATTTTATTTCATGGGATTGACAACCAAAATGCTTATCAATGGTGATGAGTATTAATGGGCAAAGCAGAAAGATGGATTAAGAGATGAAGTCTGAAGTCTTTTATGGCATTCTCTTTTATTTTAGAACACAGTAATTTTGCCTCAGCTTTCATAAAGGTTCATTGGGAGGGGTTGGGGGATGATGCTGCATGATTCTGGTGCTTGCCACAGACCTAAATTACTAGCGCTTTAATACCTCGCTATAGGCTGGAATAATTTAGTTTACTACTTTTTTTGTTAACTTTTGCAAATCCAGACACGTTTGCCTCTTGTCCCTAAGACACATGAACTATTGATACAAGCAAACACATATGTGTGCGTATCGGTGTACATATATATAGACAGGATATAAATGTGCATTTTTATCTTAAGAAAACACAACTTCTGACAAAGTCAGAAAGAACAGATCAAAGCTATCACCATTAAACATAAACTATTATAAGAATAAGTATTCCATTGTGACAGAACCTCTTTGTCTATTGCTTATCATCGTCAAACTTTTAACCCTGTGATCAAATATAGCAAAAGCATCACATGAGGGTCAAAGCATGATCAGACACATGACCATGGGCGAGTCACTAGAATTCCGATCTTAACACAAGGGAGCTGATGTCAGGGTTCTGACAGAATTCCCTTCCTGTCTCATAAAAGTGGTGTCTCATGAGGCACCTCTGAGATCAGAATACAAGGAAAGGGGCTCTGCACATGTTCACTCAGATCCTTCCTCTGTTGCTCCATTCTGCCTGGAGCTACCCACCAAGAGGTAGGGCTCAAGGAGGCGTCTAGAAGCTCAGAATTTGCTGTGAGCATTCCATGTGAATATTAGAGTCATTGGACTTTAGAGGTATACACGCCACATCCCTGTAAAGCCAATGATGCTGTGATAAACCTTGCAAAAAAAAAAAAAAATCTCAGTTGAGTAGCAGTAGGAAAAGCATCTGCACACCGTGTACAGGAAGCTCCAGCTGATTGCAAATAAATGAGGTCTGAATTCCCCAACAGCTGCAACAACAGCGGGCCGAGTCTCCATAGGTGGACAAGCATACCGTGGCCTGGAATTTCCCGAAATGAAATCCCCAGAGCTGAGCAAGTTGACCTCCTCTCTCTTGGTGCAGTTGACCCGTTAAATAAAGAAGAGATGAGACATCCCAAAACACACTCAACTTACAACAGCAGCTCAAAGGAAAAAAAAAATCTAAGCAAAAGTTGGGGGAAAATGCATGGGCGTGCCCTTGTCATGCTGGAAGAACACACTGATCGACTTGGCTGCTTTCTGTTTGGGGAATAAACAGAGATTGTTTAAGAGTCCGATATGCCAAGGTTGCTGGGGGATGCCCAGTTTGCTGAAAACAGATTTATCTGTCTATTATAAACAGGCTTCCAGCATGGCAGGACCCATTTCTCCAAAGCAGTCAGCTTTACAATGCCATGAAACAGAATACCAGGAACTGTATTTAGAAAGGCTAATCTAAAATTTCAATTCAGCAGAGAGAAGTATACAGATGCTTAGAAAAAAACAGGCATCCACAGGTACAGTCTAAATAGGAAAATGGGTTCTCTTTCTATAACACAAGAGCTGTTAATAGTATTTTCTGGGGAATTGGAGAATTTTCCTTGTGGGAAAATCCTGTTAAGTGTTACCATCATCACCTGGGCAAGTGCCTAAAGATACAGTTTGCCAGGTTTTTTAAAAGTAGGTCTCCTGTGTTGAAAGGGAGAGAATGCCAAGCATGGTCCCTTAGATTGCCCTCTTTAATCTCTATACATAGAGTCCGATGTGGTGGCAGCTGAAGATGCATATCCTGGCTAAGGCATCTTTTTGAGCTGCGGCTTGTATCAACTCCCTTGACCCTCGGATTCTTACAATGTATACCTACGTAATTTTGTGATCTGTCACTTTTACAAGCTTGGAAGAAGTAATGGCTACCATGAAGACAATCAGGCAAGAAGTGGGTGGGAACAGAATTTACCACAATAATTCATTTGGGAGAGATCTTGAAGCCATTTTGACTTGCCTTTATTTGTTTGTTTGTTTGTCTGTCTGTCTGTCTTGCATGTGTGTATATATGTGTGTGAGTGTGCATGCATGCTCACACAGGAACACACATACATGTGCACCCAGCTGCCAGGCAGGTTAAGAAGTGGGCAGTGGAGCTCCCCTCCCCTCCCCCTCCCGGCTGAATTTACAGGTAGTTTTGTAGTTTGTGGGTGCTAGGAACTGAATTTGGGTCATCTACAAGATCAGCGGGTGCTCTTAAGCCTCTGAAATATCATCCTTCCTGCCTCACGTTAGTTTTGCATGCATTGTCCAGGGGACCAGTATCTGTCTCACTGAAAGGACAGGAACAGAAGCAGAGATGACAGCAGTTCCGTCTCACGAACACACTGTGATGTGGGGATGCTAAAACTGTCCCACATCGGGTGTGTGCAACATAAATCAGAGAATAGCACCACTCAAGTGCTGTCTGTGATAAGCGTCATGGCTTTGCCTTCTCTCAGAAGTCCACCCCAGTAACTCTTGACCCTGACACTGACAAATGGGCTCTGCTGTGTTACCAGATCTATGCTCTCAGTCTTTGTGTTGCTTTATTAAAGTATCTGGCACAGCCATTTCTTCTTGAACCTCTTTCTTCCCTGTTCCTACCTACTCTAGGAGCATCTGCCCCAGGAGCTAAGCCCTCTTTTTTTTTTTTTTAAACCGTTGTCCCTCCAACCTTCATTTTCCCAACCCTTAAATACCAAAATGCCTCATCAACTTAAAGAAAATAACAATTATATGCAATTTAGGTTCACTAGGGAAACATTTCTTAGCAGAGTCTAAACAGCTGCATCTGAACACAAGTCACTGATATGCACTCCCCACATCTCCCCTCAAAGTCTCCAAGATGGCAGCTTACTTTTGATCACCTTCCCTGGGCAGCAGGGAAAGCAGAGCAAACTACTTTCAGGAACCTTCCTCTCACTAAACGCTGATACGTCACTGAAGAGTGGCCATCCAAACTTGAGACCACAGGTGAAGGTTTGCCATGTTTTCAATGAGGCCTGTAGTAAGTGGACTAAGAAGAGATTGTCCTGGGTGATTCTATCAAGGTGGCTTGTGTGCCCCGGGAGTCAGGCTAGATGCCTGTGCAGAGACTGATGGGGAAGCCACATTGTCTGAGATGGTCATTGTAACTTTACAGTACATACCATGAATGACGTCATGGAATTGAACACAGGGTATATCTTTAAGCTGTTAATGTGTGTTTTCTTGGGTTTCTGCCACCATAGAATTCCTTTCATTGAGCAACACAGGTAAATGTTTTCTGACCTATTCTAATTCATCAGTTCAAAGAATGTATTGATAGCATGAGTAGAAGACCTTAATTTCCCAAAAATCAAAGGCTTTTGCGCCCCCCCCCCCCGCATTAAAGTGAATGTTTTTCCTAGATACTTTCATGCCTTTCCATCAACCATTATGAACTCATAAGACATGATTTAATCCTCATATAAAATAAATATTTTTTTTCTTCTGGCTACAGAGGCTAAGGAACCAGTTTCAAACCCGTTTCTTCTGTTGCTAAAGACAATTTTTCTTCCCTATACCACACAGTTTGCTGTAATTTCACAAATGCATAAACAGGGGCCCTGAGAGGTTGACATGCGCCCGAAGGTCAAGGCCAACACATGGCAATACTTAAACTCAAATTCTGGCTCGGCAATCCCACGAGCATCCCGCTATACAAGAGAACTAGCACATTTCCTTCTAAAGCCAGAAAGAAACAGGCAAAATAGGAGACATCAAGAGGAGAGTTTGGAGTCCAGATCTTTAAGCTGGACAGGAATGAGCTTAGCACCTAGGGAAAAAAAGCAGAGTCTATACCCTTGGGTAGGAGAGCTGGACCCATCCCAGGATGAGGTTCAAAGTAAAGTTGGAATCGCTACACAGTTCTTTTCATGGGCAAGAGTTCAGGATGAGGATTTCAGTCTGCCTGAACGGCCTCTGTTCTACAGCCAACCTGCAAGGTTTGCTTTACCCGGCCAATTGACAAACTCACCCTTTTGGGTGTAAGTAGGAATCACAAAGATAATCATGGGTCTGCACACAAAACCAAGCACATGCCTATGGCTAGTGGAGCTAAGCCACTAGCTTCATGTTATATTTAAAGAACAGGCCTCTCTATCCTGCCAACAGGGTGTTGATCCAACCACTGGGCCAATAAAAAGGATGCCCTCTCTGTGCAGTCCCCAGAATGACAGTATGCCTTTCTCAGCCCCTCCCATTCCCATAGGGGCGCAGAGCTCCCTGGGAAGTACATTTGATCCAGCTTGAGATAACACAATTCAAGAACTGGATTTCATACCTGACCACATAGAACTAAATGTGACTTGCACTTTGCCTTTAAAAACATTGAGTTCCGACCAATTGTCATAACGGTTTGAATGTAATGAGTTACTTCATAGGAAGTGTTAATTTGGTTTTAATGACAGAGGTGAGGTTTGGGACCTAATAGAACCTCTATTACTGAAAATGTCTTTCATATATAAATATGAAATATAAATATAAATACTGAAAATGTCTTTCATATATAAATATATAAATATTTCGAGAAATGAAAAGTCCTCACAGGATGGAGGAGATGGTATGTGCAGTCTTGACTTGTATTTATTTTTTAAAAAAATCACAAGTAACATTTCCCCCAGAAAACTGGGATGTTATAGAGCAGTGAATACTATGCAAAAACTGTTTTCTTTGGGGGGAACAGAGCTGGGAACGTGGTATACCTCTTTGTAGAACTTCGGCTGGAGAAGAAAGGCAGCTTTGTGTGAAGTTTGCTTGTGGGTAAAGGTGCTTCTACTGTCCCATGCTGTTGCTCTGGTCTCTCTGAAAGATTGGTTGGCCTTTCTTTTGGGATAGGTTTTCTGACAATAGGGAATAGAAGATTCCTGAATTCCTTATCATACATATATATATATATATATATATATATATATATATATATATATACACATACATATATGTGTGTGTATGTATGTATATACATACATATACATATATGTATATCAAAATAACTATCAGTTATCAGCTTTGGGAATGAGGTTTGGCATCCTTAGGTTTGAGAGCCTAAAGCACAAAAACCTTGACTTCACACTGGCTATATTTGCATATGCTCATTTAGAACCACAGGTGATCTCCACTTCTCCAGAAGGAAGGCTTTGCTGTCCAGGTCCATAGTCCCAGTGCTGCTGAGAACTGCCCATCTGGCTGCCTTTCCACTATGACACGGCTACCTCTGATTCTCTAGCTGTCTTCTGCTACCTTGCAATGCTATTTGAGCAATGGCATTTGGCGAGGCTGAAAATGTCGTGTGTACACAAACATGAGCCAGTATATAAACCAAGAAAGGAAGGCACCAAGTACCTGTGGTTTGCCCAAGATTTAGTCTAGCAATGCCTCAAAATGTCCAAAAGTACAGGGAAATGTGTGTGCAGACATTAAACATTGAGCCCAAGGACTTAGTCACCTACTTACTAAATAAATGCACCCCCCCCCCCCGTTTAGCATTTGGCACATGTTTTGTTGTGCAATGGTCTCTTGCTCCATGCTGCTAGGGGTCAGTAAGACAAAGTCCTTTGTTCATCCTGGATCACTCTTTGGGTGTTCCCTTTATAGCAGAGAAGTGACAGCCTGAGTCAGGACCAGGGTCTGTTGGCTCAGTGTAAACGGGCAGCCCCTTTCTACCGGAATGTGGAAATTAAAATTAGCTGTCTCTAATTGAAGCAGATCAACCACGACAGCTGAATTACCTGCTTACAAGAAAGTCTCACTCCTTCAGCTGTGTGGCGGGGTAAGGAACCCTGCTTGTGGCATCTCTGACATAGGCTTAGAAAAGAGAAGAGCGGAGCTGTTGCAAGCTGTTCTTTGCACCATTTCCTTTGCAAACGAAGCTGTTTGCAAAGGATTCTGGGAGCGAGCCCATAGGAAAAGTGAGCTGGATGGGCTCAGATCTACCCGGATGTTCAAAGTTTCAAAGTTTGCTCCACTGATTTTCTTCTAAGACCTCATCTTCGTCTTTTTTTTTTTTTTTTTTTTTTTTTTTTTTTTTTTTTAGATCATCAAATATCGATACTATTACTAAGATTGGTCCTTGAAAATTAAAACTGGGACCAAAAGCAAAATAAAACTGTCTTGTGGGATTTTCTTATTTGTCCTTATTTGCAGATAGCTCCATTTTAACTTGCACTATAGCTTGCAGTGTGGGGTGACATTATACAGGCTTCTCAATATGTTCGCGGCTATAGATGGATAAATTTTTTAACATGATGAGATCAAAGTGCAAGTACTTTTTATTTTGGTTTCTCCAGGATTAATACCTGATAGACATCTCAGGCTTCTTTTCAGTGTTTATAGGCAGCCTGATAATATTCTGTTAACACATTCACTATTTAGACTACCGAACTCTACTAAAGGAACGATGGGAAAGAAAGACTAGAGAGAACTTCAGGTCAGGGTTCGCTCTAACTTTTGCTTATGTGTCCTTTGGATCACAGCTAACTTCCCTTCCAGCTTTATTTAGCCTTTCAGTCTGTAAACACAACTGAAACCCTACAGTCATCTGTATTTCCTGTCTTGACTGCCTCACCTTGAAACTGGGCACGTTCTCAAGGATGTAATAAGTCAGAGTCAAGTTGGACAACTTTCAAAGGCCGTGCTGGTGCCCTTTTCTAATCAAGGCATTTCTGTTTACCTTGACTCATGGTTCCAGGAGCCAAGAATATCGCTTGCTACTGTGGCTGCTCAGACTCAATAACTCCTTTTCAAATTGCCTAAATGTTAAACAAATGCCACCCGTAATTAACTGAAAATGATCAAATGCCAGATTTGTAGCATTAGACGCCAGCGGTTTCTTTTTACCACTTTCTTTTAAAAGGTGTTTGTGTTAGAAAATGGAAAGAAGAAAATAAGGCAGCCGCAGTCCTCCTCCTCTAGAACCCATCTGAAAGAGCCTTAACGAATCCTTCTCATTGGGAGTTTCCTGATATCGAACGGCTGACCATCTGAAACAGCCAAAGCTGTAGAAGGAAGAGATACGCAGGATTTGCTACCTATTTGTTGTCTGTGTCTGTTTCTGCATTTATGAGGTTAGAGTGATGGGCTCCGTACAGCACGAAAAACATAACGTGGTTACAAAATCAAGATAATGTTCCAAAAGTGAGCTGGACACTGTATGAAACCATAAGGATTAGGTCTGTCTGCTCCCACCGGGACCTGAGCCACACAGCTCTGCAGAAGCCCTCTGTGCTACTTTGTTGCAGGGCTGGGTCTGTTGCCCCACGGATGCCTGCTCCCACCTGCTTCTGCCTTGTCCCCACAGACACCACTGCTTCCCAGCTGATCCCTTTCCTCTTGGTTATGACTTCCTCCTGGTTTTTGTAACTGCTATGCTGGTAGGCAGCACTGACAGCAGATTTGTCTCCTTTTCCTTACTTCCTGACTACAGGAAACTTGCCAACCAACGCCACCACCTTGTTCAACTCTGTTTGATAAGAGCTTTCTTCTCTGCTGAAAATTAACTCTCTTTCCTCCTTTTCAGAAAGCTTGAGAGTTAGAAACAGGCTGGATGACTGCGTACTTGAAGTTTTTCTATACCTAGTGCTGAGCCTATGATAATCAAAGCCAGCTACTTAACGCTGACATTTCCCCTTACGCTGCAAAGCCTGTATGCATACAACTGCTAAGTAAAAAAAATGAACAGCAACTATTCTTTGTCTGTGTGCGTGCTTGGGAGTAGTGTTGCATGAGTGTGCGGTACATGTGCTTATGTACATGTGATTATGGGTGTGATGCAAATGTATGTGTGTGCACATGGAGGTCAGAGCCAATGTCAGGTGTCTTTGTCAATCAATCATTCTACCTTATTTTTTTGAGACAAGATTTCTTACTGAACATAGGGCTTGCTGAATCAACTAAAGTGGTTAGCCAGTTAGCTCCGGGGAAGTACCTGCCTTGTCCTCCCCAGCTTTGGGATTACAGATATATGATGATAAACCCAAATTTTTATGTGGGTACTAGGGTTCTGGGCTCAGGTTCTAATGCTTGCTCAGCATGTGCTTTAGCCGGCAGGGCTACCTCATTAGCCATATTCTGTTTATTAAGAACAACTGTGAACTCTCCTTAACTGTCTAGTGTGTACAGCGTATTGTTCTCAGTATATTTGTAACAACTCATGTACTTTCCACTAAAATCCTAGTAAAGAGAGGTCATGGTGATGGTATTGGTGTTGGTGGTGATGGTATTGGTAACGGTGATGGTGTTGATAGTGGTGGGGCTGGTGGTGATGTTGGTGGTGGTGATTGTGGGGGTGTTGGTGGTAATGCTGTTGGTGGTGATACTGTTGGTGGTGATGGTATTGATGGTGATGGTGGTGATGGTATTGGTGTTGGTGGTGATGGTATTGGTGACAGTGATGGTGTTGATAGTGGTGGGGCTGGTGATGTTGGTGGTAGTGATGGTGGGGGTGTTGGTAGTAATGCTGTTGGTGGTGATACTGTTGGTGGTGATGCTGTTGGTGGTGCTGGTGCTGGTGGTGATGCTGTTGGTAGTGATGCCGTTGGTGGTGATGGTGAAGTTGTTTGTGGTGATGGTGTTGGTGGTGATACTGTTGGTGGTGATGGTATTGATGGTGATGGTGGTGATGGTATTGGTGACGGTGATGGTGTTGATAGTGGTGGGGCTGGTGATGTTGGTGGTGGTGATGTTTGGGGTGTTGGTAGTAATGCTGTTGGTGGTGATACTGTTGGTGGTGATGCTGTTGGTGGTGATGGTGCTGGTGGTGATGGTGTTGATGGTGATTGTGTTGGTGGTGATACTGTTGGTGGTAATGCTGTTGGTGGTAATACTGTTGGTGGTGATGGTGTTGGTGGTGCTGGTGCTGGTGGTGATGCTATTGGTGGTGATGCTGTTGGTGGTGATGCTGTTGGTGGTGATGGTGAAGTTGTTTGTGGTGATGGTGTTGGTGGTGATACTGTTGGTGGTAATGCTGTTGGTGGTGATACTGTTGGTGGTGATGGTGTTGGTGGTGCTGGTGCTGGTGGTGAAGTTGTTTGTGGTGATGGTGCTGGTGGTGATGCCGTTGGTGGTGATAGTGGTAATGGTGAAGTTGTTTGTGGTGATGGTGCTGGTGGTGCTGGTGTTGGTGGTGATGGTGTTGGTGGTGATGGTGAAGTTGTTTGTGGTGATGGTGCTGGTGGTGATACTGTTGGTGGTGATGGTGTTGGTGGTGATGGTATTGGTGGTGATGGTGTTGGTGGTGATGGTATTGGTGGTGATGGTGTTGGTGGTGATGGTATTGGTGGTGATGGTGTTGGTGGTGATGGTGTTGGTGGTGATGGTGTTAGTGGTGATGGTGAAGTTGTTTGTGGTGATGGTGCTGGTGGTGATACTGTTGGTGGTGATGGTGTTGGTGGTGATGGTATTGGTGGTGATGGTGTTGGTGGTGATGGTGTTGGTGGTGATGGTATTGGTGGTGATGGTGTTGGTGGTGATGGTATTGGTGGTGATGGTGTTGGTGGTGATGGGTATTGGTGGTAGTCATAGCAATGATGAATCCCACTTCATAGTAGAAGAATCTGAGACTTCAGAAGCCATCCTACTATCAAATAGTTAAGAAACAATCACTGATCCATCTTGCTTGAGTCTTATCCTTACTTCTATTAACTACACTACTTCTCACAAGTTTGCTGATAGGAAGTCCTCTGGGCTGAGAAAACTTTAAATAAGAGAAATTTCCACTGGAATCTATTTAACAGAAACAGCAGCCATTTAAGAAAATGCCTGCAGAGGAAAGGCTCTGTCTTTCCCCTCCTGTTGGATGGGTCATTCATCTCTACTGCAAAGAGAATCTTAAAATCCAACAAAGAGTTTATTTTAAAGCTACTTCCTAGATGGGCATGGGGACACATACTTAAAATCCTACCTGGAGGACCCAGAGTTCAAACTCATTCTCAGCTATATAGTGAGTTTGAGACCAAACTGAGCTATGCAGGATTCTATCACAACAACAAACTCCAATATAATACAAACCCTTTAGGTCACGAATTCTGAGGGCACTATTGACGTATGGCAAATCCATTGCACATCAAGCAGAGTACATGTCTACTCTCTGAATAAACAAAGTTTTCTGAAAGAAATGATAATATAGATATTCTAAAGCAGTTTTTCTGTGGAGGCTATAGCATAACTCAGTAGTGAAGGATTTGCTTAAAATGTACAAGGCCCTTAGTTTGATCCTGCAATACGCATGCATGCAGATACATATATATATCAATCAATGATTCATGATAAATTTGCTTTTAAGTATTTTTTCTATCAGTAGATGACTAACTTGAAAAAGTTATTACACAAATACCAATTTTTCACCATAACAGTGTTTACACTCAGAAAATTTTTTTTAAAAAATGAGATCTGTGTGCTGAAATACCCATCGTTTTGAAAAACAGAATCTTTCCTGTATCCTAAATCTGTATCACACTGCATCCTAAGTCCTTGCTTTGTAGGAACAGTACAGCTTAGCACTGCAGCACTGGTACCAGGCTCAGCTATCAACTGTGACCTTTGGCAGCTTACCACACATGGCATTTTTAGTTCCGGCTTCTAGAAAATGGGAAAAACAATAATGTCTGCCTTTGTAAGGATTTAAAAGATATTAAATGTGATGCTCTTTGAACAGTCCTGGCTACAGTGTAAGCTTTTAGTCAATGTTTTCTGTCTGAGGCCCTTGTTAAAAACAAATCCAGTCCTGTTTGGGACTCACAGTCTGGACAGCTGACATGCTCAGACCCCGGTTATTAGCAGAACACTCCATTTCACCAGGCTCTCCCCACCCCTGTTGGCTGATCCCTCTTACTAGACTTGGTTTGTCTTTATTTGTAACACCACACTACAATTTTGTATAAAGTTACCATGTTTATTGTTTAGGTATTGCGATATATTCCACCCTGCCGGTGGGATATAACACTCCCTTGCTCACACATAACCCAAGTCTTGGCACAGACTGAAAAGGACAAGCAGACCTCTTCATCAAAATTTATTTTCTCTTCCTCAACTATCCTGCCTTCCAATTCAGATACTATTCTCTAATGAATACACACACACACACACACACACACACACACACACACACACACACATATATATATATATATATATATATATATATATATATATATATATATATATATTCAGCCTATTTATTGAGTATTTCCTGAGTTCCAGACACTATACTGAACTTGAAAAAGGTAACATCTCATTTAATCCTATGGAATAAGCACTATTATCACCATGATTCACAGAAGCACAGAGAGGTGAAGCCACTTGGCCAGCCTAGTTTGAACGAGGACATAAGCTAGAGCTCTGAGCTGGTTTCGCTATGACACCTGAGCTTTCAGCCTGTGATTGTGGATCTGGAGCAGTGTCCCTTCATATGAAATATGGAAGCTGAATCCTAAAGATAGGACCTAATCCCAAAGGAGATGCTTCACCAGCACATACTGAGAACAAAATCCCCATGGAATCAACAAAGTCTGAGCCCAATGTTTACCAGCTAGCTAAAATCACCTTCCGTGGGAATAATCTACCTGTCTTCCAGTCCATTGCATTCACTCTGCCACTGTGAATAACACGTCCCAGTGCATGCCAGTCTAGTCACCCAGCGCCAGAATACCAACCAAACAGAAATCCACCAAACACGAGGCCCTCAACACTTAACAGCATTCATCACACAGCATTAGATAACTGGAATGATCTATGAAGATTTGACTTTGCAAGGAGTTTGTCTGTCTATGGTTGCAAGGTTGTATAAGATTATGCCTCTGAGCTTTGGGGATAATTAATTTCACTACCAGGGAAATCCCATGAGATATGTAAATGAGATGTGAGATTTGATTGAACCCCGCCTTCAGTAGCAACCATGACTTCAACGACAATTTACAGCCTGCAGGTTCAGAACTCTTATTCCCCTTGTCTAGCCTTGGGCAATTCCAGTTTGCTCAGAGCAGAGTCATTTAAGTATATCTGAAAATATATTCGTATTACAGGCTGGGGGAAGAGTATACGTGCCTTAACCTGGATAGGCTCAAAGAATTAGCATCCCTTTGCTATAGAGATCAAATTGCCGGTATTTAGAGTGGTGTATGCCAGATGCATAGAAAGGGTTTAAGGTTAGATCTATGGCAAAATGAAAAGGGTGTTTGTTCCTCGCCTATGAGGGGAAACAGGCATCCCCAGAGGACCAACTGCATATTCTGCAAGGCAGAAAACTAATGTTAATCAGGCTGGTCATTACACTACACTTGGGTTTTGTTTAACATAAAGAAGCAAAAGGAAATGAAATCACTCATGACACAGATAAGTACCTGTTAATTCATTTTTAGGGCTGTCTAGAGAAGTGTATCGTTGAGACGTGTCTCATTTATGTATCCCATTTATAGTAAACCAATGACGTGCCCGACCTTTAATGCAAGCATTTGCCACCAGGCATGTGCATTTCAAAAAGATAAGTAGACAGAGAGTAGGCTTTTCTTCACATCTATATTCCTTCTTTGAATTTTCAAGTAAAGTAAGGAAAACACGTGAGTTGATCCTGAGGACAAAAACCCTTATATGGCTAGAGGAACTAAAGCAAGGGGGTTGACTAAGGGACAGATCTGAATTTGCTGGTAACGGCATGGTCAATTCGCCCTCGGCAAGCTATGGTCCACAGGTTCAGAAGCTCTGAAATGCAATTAATACCATGGTGCCCAGCTGTGCAAGACTTTAGGGCCCCACTCAGATCTCAATGAAAACCACAGGATTCTAGCATACAAACATAATTGCCAATTTATGAATCTAGAGTGGAATTTCTCTCTCAGATGGAGTACATGCATCCCGATGGCCATGAGCAGTTAGGCCTCCACATGATGGATTAAAGGGGCATGCATTCAGACCAATGAACTTGGACTGGGAACGTAGCTCGGGAGCAATACTCTTACCTACAGACACAAGGGCTGAGGTGCAATTCCCAAAACAGGAAGAGAGACAAAAAGGAAGTGGGGCTTGAAAGTTGACAGGTCTGGAGACACTAGTGTTCTGTCATGAACTAAAGCAATTGTGTCCTGAGAAAATGGCTCTATCATAAAGTAGTTGCTTTGAGGCACATAAGCCTAAGGACCTGAATCTGAGTCCCATGGAAAAAGCTAAACACAGCAGCAGGTACTTGGGGATCCACTGCTGGGAAGGCCGACAGGTGGACTCCTAGAAGCCCACTTGGTGGTCCTACCAGGCCAGGGAGACACCTTACCTCAGAAAGACATCAAATGAGAAACAATACCCAGGTTGTTCTCTGCCCTCCACATGCATGTACACTCGTGTGCAAATGCACTCTCCTCAGAGTCACATCTGCACAGCACACACATGAATACACATGTAGAGAGAGACTAAAAAAAAAAAAACCCAATTGTGTGTTATTAAATAAATAGAGCACCACAGAAGCTAAATGTTTAGCATCTGAGTGCCCCAAGGCTTCGATTTAAGTCCAGCCCAGCTTTTTCTAACCTTGGGAAAGCTTGCTGCTGCTCAGTTTGCTCTTCTGAACAAAGGTGGTGGGGTTGGGGACCCACTTATAGAGTTTAGTGTAATGGTAGATGCCCAGAAAGTACACAGTATGTGTTCCCCATTGATTTCCTAGGTGAAGGGTTGGTACAGGGGTTTTGAGATGCAAGTCGGTCTTCACAGCAGTGTCTAGATGAAGAACTAGATAGACTTACCATCATCACCTTCAGTTGGATGGTGGGGCTTGCAGACATGTTCACTATCAGATGGTTTCCAGGAGACAACCTTTAATGCCCGGTCATTATGATAATCAAACTGCAATTCACTTACGAGGACAAGAGTTTTCTTTCTCATCAGCCATCTTCCAGGCACCCCTCCCTCAGGTGGGGGTGGGATTCTAATTCTCTCAAGTAGATAAGTTTACCCAGTTTGTAAACTATAGCCTGTAAGTTTCAGCCTCAAAGCTTGCAGGTGGATTTCCTATGCTGTGGTATTAACTCATGGAGATTGTCTTTTAAAAGATTTTTTTTCTGTCCTAAACTATTTCCCTGTCAAAATGCCATAGTGTTCCACATACAAGAGTTCCACAGTTCCTAAATATATAGTACAAATAACATAGAAATGATGAATATAAGGCTCGCCGTTCATCAGTCTCTGCAGGGAAACCACAGGGCAATGTACAGATGCTATAATGCTTCTTCATCCACATTTCATGCCTCCCTGCATTAAGTATTGCACTTACAGAACTCATACTGTCCTGTAGAAACATACGATGTCCATTATAGAGCTCATATGACAGTATAAAATTCATATAGTATCTTAGAGAGTCTTCACGCTGCTTCAGGTAGAGCATATGGTGCCCTGTATAGAACACGTAGTGCCCCACATGGAGTGCACGGCACCCTGCCTGCAGTTCATCATGAACTTATATAAGGAGTTCACAATGTTCTGATGCATCTCATAGTGTTTCTCTCTATAGCTAAGACCACAGTGGTATAGCATTTATAAAGATCTTTATGACTTCCTGACACCTTAATACTGATCTCATACCTATCCTGTCTAGAGTTTATTGCAAACCTTACTGGAGTTTTCAGTGCCTAGTGTAGAGATTAGTGGGCACCTGTTAGAGTCAAACACTGATTCCAATATGAATAAAAAGCTTCTCAATTAGTGTTATCTGAACAGCTGGCTTAAAAACGTAGATGACATAGCATGTTCGGAACAGGGAATGTCTGTGGAAAGAACGGGTATAGGTTTCTGAAAAAAAAGGGGGGTTATGACAATCATTCTGGCGGTCTGGCAGTATTCCATTCTTGGGTGGTTGGTAGGTATATAGATGTGTTTACACATGTGTGCCTATGTGGGGGAGGGTGAAAATTCAATGAGCTGCCCACGGAGGTAAGAGGAACTTACTGTGTGTGATAACTCGATATTATGTTTAACTGAACGTCAATCGAAATGTTTGTCCTCACACCAGACCTTTCCGTCTTAGTTTCTAAGGTCATATGAATGCTTACTGTTAATTAACACTTTAGATAATTAGTGTGTGTGTGTTTGTGTGTGTGTGTGTGTGCGTGTGCGCGCGCACGTGCACGTGCACGTGCACAGGTATATGTATGCATGTGGAGGACAGAAGACAACCATGGCTCTCATTCCTTGGAAATCATGGTAAGTTGAGTGGGGTCTCTCACTGGGACCTGGAGCTCACTGGTGAGGCTAGGCCGGCTGCCTGTGAGTCCCTGTGAGTCCCCCGAGATCTACCTTTTTCTGACTTTCCAGAGCTGGGATTCCACCAGGCCCAGATTTTTATCTAAAGTAAAAAGGGGGGTCTCCATGCTTGGCTGCTAAATACTCACCAACTAAGCCATCTGTTCAAGCCTCCACAAAGATGATCCCATGTATAATGAGGTCTGATAAACATTGCTCGATGCCTCTGTTTCTTTGTCTCTGTTTTCTCTCTCTCTCTCAATCTCTCTCTCTCTCTCTCTCTCTCTCTCTCTCTCTCTCTCTCTCTCTCTTTCTCCCCTCCTCTCTCTCTCACCATCACATTTTCAGTATCTAAGACCAAGAAAAATAACCAATAAAACCAAGCCAATCCCAGGCAGTAGGAGATAAGTATCACAAATATCAATATTCATAAGCTCAGAACCTTGGAGGATCAAGTCAATATACCAACATCTGTTTTCTACACTACCTGACAGGTCTCTACATGTCGCCTCAACATAAAACTGGAAAAAGCCACTGGGACATAAGACCTGCTGAGAGGCAAGTGCAGAACTCGGTTCCCATCATCCACCTGTGCAGCCAGGACCATTCCTTTCTGCAGTCTAATAATTAAAAAAAAAAAAAAAAAAAAGACAAAGACAGGCTAATAGCTCAAAGAGGTTGCACTGCAACCCAGTCCTTGGGAAGAGCACTTGTCAAGAATAAACCTCCTCCAAAATAAGCAAGCACAGAGAGAGGGTGTTTTGAGCAAAAAGAACTCTGCCTAGTGGAACTTTTTGAAGGCTGAGGAGGAGTAACTGTGTACAGAGGCATGGTTGTGAGTGAAAAGACCTCCTGGCTCACCAATGGATGCTCTGTGCTTGAGAGAATGAAATGGGAGAGACTAGAGGCAGTCCAAGATGACTGCAAGGAGTTTTCCATTCAAGTTTCCTTTGGTGGTAGAGATTACCTGATGCTTCGTGATTTTTCTTGAGCTATGCTATTACAGGAGCCTGCAAGAAAATTAGCCTTGTCTGCCAGAGAAGCTTCTTTTCTGCCTGTGTCCTTATAGACTGGGGGAGATACTGTATCTATACGAGATTCCTGCCTTTTGTGTTTTTCTTTAACAATTCTGGACTTTTATTGCAGTTGCCATTATGGAGGGAGCCCCTGCTAAAGAGTCGATTTTTGGGTTGCAAGTAAATGAAAACATGCATCTCGACGCTCTCCCAGTGGGCTGCGGGGGAGGTTACAGTGAAAAGCAATTCCGGGCTCTGCCCTCATGACTAATCCTCCCCACCTCACCAAATGGCCCCCTTCCCTCTCACAATAATCATTTTCTTCAGTTCCCACTCTACCCCCATGCGCACACCTGTTCTTGCAGATCTGTAATAACAGAGTGTAAATTTCCCTGGGGGAAAATGGCAAAATGACTCAGGGTATTTATCAGCTGGCAACACTGTGCCTTCCTCGGAGACTGGTATGTGTACACAGATCTTTCTTCTAAGATGAACTGCAGCATCTGCCAGCCAGAAAGGACCTGGGGGATAATCTAGACAATATATACAGAAACAAAGACTCAGAACGGAGATCTTAAACACCACATTACAGAACCAGGGAGGGATAAAACTCAAGCCTCACTTATGGCTCTAAGGCTCTAACTCTGGTTGTCTTGCTCTCTGATAGTACCATGTGTTTTTTTGTATTTATTTTATTTTGATTGTTTTTCTTATTAGAATCCAATTTCTATAGCAGTTTTAAGTTCACAACATTGAACAGCATATACAGAAATACGCCATGTATTCTTGCCTCTATACACACATTGTGTGTGTGTGTGTGTGTGTGTGTGTGTGTGTGTTATCCTCTCCCTTCCTCTCTCAATCTTCTTCAATTCTCAGTAACTCTCAGCCCAGGGTAATAACTTTTCCCCTCTCTATTTGTTGTATATTTGTAAAGGGGATAATGGCTATCAGAGTACCATTAGGAAGGCTTCCAAAAATGCCCTCATTCTCCTCAAACCCAAATAAACTTTTCTACTCCCATACTAGCAATTAAACCTATTCCCTCCCTCCTGATAATGGATCATATCTCCCTTCTAGAATTTTCACCTCTTTCCCTGGCATTCACTATACTCAGTCCTTCCTGGTGAAAAGCAATATGCTGAATGTTCGAAATTGCTCCTGTCTTTCTCTTCCAACGTTCACTCAGCTTTCTCACCAGGAACTGGTTACTCCAGGGATCTCCTAGTGAGTAGCCTCCCACAAGCTGTCAACCATGTCCACACTATTCGGGATGCTGAAGGCTGGAACCACGGCCCATTGTCCTGACAATGAATGTTCATTTTCAGGACCAGTCTTCTTCTTTCTGTCAAGAACAATCGGCAGGTATATCCCTGCTTCCTGTAGTTCTGCACTTCTTAGGTTCTGCCACTTGAGCACATATTTTCATGACGCTATGGCTTTTGGAAATAGCAACCGTTTTAGCTAGTGTAGTTCTGATGGATAGAAAAGTCAAAACAGTAATCCCAAGGTCACAAGCCTCTGTGGGAAAATACGGAGTGAAACCTATGTCAGAGGCTCTTGGCAAGAAAGCAAAGAGTCTAATGGTAATCTTAGAGTCTTTCATGATGGCTCCCCGAATTGTCCCCACTATGTTCCCTGTGTGACCAACTTTTCCTCTCATTGGTGTTCCTGTATTTTCACCCAAATTAGAGATTCTCAATCTGTGAGTCATGAACTCCTTGGGAACAACCCACAGGGGACACATATAAGATACCCTGCATATCAGATATTTACATTACTATTTATAATAGAAGCAAAATTACAGTTATGAAATAGCAACAAAAATAACTTTATGGCTGGGGGTCACTGCGACATGAGGAACTGTATTAAAGGGTCGCAGCACGAGGAAGGTTGAGAACCACTGACCTAAAGATTCCCAGATATGAAAAAGAGCCCTGCCTCTTCCAGTGTCCTGGGAACACCATGGCCAGCGTCACCCAAAGGTCACTTTCCCACTTCTGAGCTCCATTCCCACAGAGACAGCAAGAAAATAGAGACAAGCCCAGAAATGACTAGTGATCCATTCCTTAGGTCTTTTCATGTTTTACTTACTGACTGGAAATGTAACCCAAGATGGAGGAAGAAAGGAAGAAAAAATTGGACTTGGTGTCTGGATCCAAGCCTGGTTCTGCCATGTATCAGGTCTGTGACTTTTATCAGGTCACTGGAATGAATTCACCTCAAAGCTATGTCTAACTCCATCTCCACCCCCAAGGCAGAGAGAGCATGCCGCCTTCCTGAGACAGCAAAGGTATCTGATGCATTTTGGAAACTACATTGTGTCCTGCAAATGTGAATAAGATGAGACCGATTCCTCCAGCAGTAAAGATGAGGGGACACTCATGGGCTCATTCAGGCTTCTAATATTCTTACACCAAAGCTGATCATCGCAGCCTAAGCTGTCCCTCAAAGTCTTCAATATGAGAAGGGTGGAAAGATTAAGTAGAAGAAATATATATTTCTTCTCATTAACATCTGTTTTGAAGTAAATGGTTTCAATCTCCTATTCAATAACAAGGATGTTTTAAGAAGATACGACACATTTTAACACACCATTGTGTGCCCTTGGAAGCCATGATACCCCCATAGCATCTCTGAATCTAGAGGGACAGCTCTCTTCTATATGTGTTTCCATGGGAAGTTGTCAGAAGCGATGCGACAATTATCCGACTAAGATTAGCCTCTAGCTAACAGGCATTTTGTTTTATTTCTGATCATATCTCTGAGGACCTGGCATGTTTGGAAGCACCCTATAAATAATTACTACATGAACAGTTCATCCTCCTAGTTTTAAGGATGGGCTCTTGGTTAGCTGACAATTGGTGTTCTGATTACTATAGACTTCAATCAGTGACACTGGAAAGAACTATCTGTAAAATGAAGCTATAAGTTCGGTCTGGCTTAGAACTCTTCTGCCAAGTACTAGAGCCCTTCCCAGGCCCACCACACGCATGTACTGTTATCACCAGCAGACCAGGTGTTACACACAAACACTTGCTGTGAAACTCTTAACATAAGAAATCTCTTTCCCATCTTCGTAGTCATTCCACAGCGCCTGTGTCTCACATCTGTTTTCCTTTGAAACCAGAACATTTGAGCATTCCCTACCAGAAGACACCCAGGGGAAGGGAGAGGAGAGACTCAGAACCTCCATCTGTTCACAATACTCTTGTGCAGAGCCAGGTTGAAGGTTAATGACATTCTCCAGTGTCTGGTAACAAGTCTAGCCGGCTCTCCCAGAATTCTTTAGGCCCGTTGTTGTCCTGTGGAAGATGTGACAGGATAACCAGCATTGGGGGGTGGGGGTGGAGGCAGGAAGGAAGTTCCTGCCAAAAACAAACGTAGAAGCTACAGTTCTCCACCCCCCCCACCCACCCCAAGGCCAGTGAAGGGGCTCTAAGGCAGTGACCCACAGGTTGCTAGTTGTTACTTTGTAGCAATCAGCAATTCTACAATGTAGCTCTCTTTCTTTCTTTAGCCAGTTTCAGAAAAAGAAAGGTCGAGAGCCGATGATGAAAGGAGATCCCTGGGTGAGTTTGCTAGTCTTTCAAAGCTAGTTTCTGCAGCTGGTACAGGCAGATCTGGGTCTGAGCTTCCCTGACAGCTTCTTGGTTAATGTTACCACATGGAGAAGCCACCCAGTCAAAGGGTTGCACCCCCAAAATGAACCGTACACCTCCTCCACATCGCAACAACCACTCCAATCTTCAGTGACCCACTGAGCAACCTTTCAAAGTCTGTGCCCTTTACCACCTGGTGCTCTGGGGACTTTTTAAAAGGGGGAGTAGCTCAGCATGTTTCTCTGGTACAGCCAAAGAACAAATGGTCTGGTCCCAGCGTGAAGTAGAGTAGCTTCAACCAGACTTGTAAAAAGGGTTAGAGTGGGGTGTGTGGAGGGGAGGGGGTGGTCCGTGGGGAGGATGGAGGTCAACCTCTCTCCAGCATGCTACAGTGTGACATCGTTATTTTATTTAAAGTGAAGTTTCTGGCTTCAGCTGCACTTAAATTCAAAAACAGGCTTCGCATTCGAATTATAAACTAAATGGTTGATAGCTTGTCAGCCTGAAGTGGGCAGGCCTCTGATTTTTATTACTAGGGACACGTGTTAAAGATTGGTGGCACACAATTCTGAAATGAGTAGCCTTACTACCTGAGAAAAGAGTCACACATGCTTGTGCGTGCGCAGTGTTTTGTTGTTTTGGTTTGGTTTCTGTGACAAGGTCTCTGTAGGTAGCTCATGATGCTCTCAAACTCTTGCTCCTCCTGTCTCTGGTTTCCAGGCACTGGAAATATAGTCATGCACCACCACATCTGGCTCCGTTGAACTTTCTATGTTTTCAGTTCCCTGACCCCAAAGTAAAGCTCAGTTAACATGTGTTCACCCACTAAAACTGCAGGTGAGTTTTTGCTGCAGAACTTCCTGCTAGAACCATGTGTATCAGAGAACATGTATTCTGTGCCTTCCATAGACAATACCCACACACAGGGGACACAGGCAATGTGGGTTCTTTGACTGTGCAACTCGACAGTCACTTTCATTTTAATCAGTTTAAATGTAAAGCAAGCACATGCCGGGTAGCAACTATATAGACAGCACAGGGTTGGCTATTCCCCAAAGTTATGTTTTGATGATTTTTCCATCCTAGATGTTGACTCACAGAGGTCCACTCTACGTATTCTGTCTACAGTAAAATTAGTTTCATAAATTATTTGATATGAATACATTTAGTGTTATCTAATAGTAAATAAGTGTGAGATAGTTTAAACATTGAATCTTTAAATGAACATGATAAAAAATACACAAATGGATCTTATAAATCCAAATTTCATCAAACATGAAGCATTATTATGGAAATCTCTATATGACTTTACCAGACTCTGGCTGGCACAGATAGGCTGAAAGTTATTCCGTTTTATAACCAGACCAAGGAAAATACTATGACATGACCCTGTGGCAGGCCATGACACTTTTCTGAGTATCTTCTCCCATTGATAATTGAACAAAATTTTTATATATTTTTCTTTCCAATCTCTGCAAAGGTAGATGATGCTGTATGGTACAACACTGTACAATGTTGAACCTGGCCTCTCTCCTGCAGCGCATACTATTCAGAAGTCCACAGGGACGACTCCTCATTCGCTAGAGCAATGGTTTTCAACTTAAGAGGTATGATTCATTGGTAGGGTCGAACAACCCTTTCACAGGGGTTGCATATCAGATACCCTGCATATCAGAAATTTACGCTATGATTCCTAACAGTTGAAAATGATAGTCATGAAGTAGCAATGGAGATAATTTTATGGTTAGAGGTCACCACAACATGAGGAACTGTATTAAAGGCACATTTGCCTAGCTCTGTATCCTCCAGAGTTGTCCCCTCTCCTAGGCCTGAGATCATCTTTTTATGGACATTCAAAGCTGTTTCAGCCTAGGGATTGTCTCTAGTCCTTCCCTGAATCCCCAAAGCCAAGGTTCCAAACATCAGAGGCTTGTGATTTGAAGAAAAGGTTTCCCTTACCAACATTTTAAATGATCCTAGTGTCTTTAATTCAGATACTCGTTTTATAGTTGGAAAAGGGTTACTTTACTTTTAATCACTTCAATATAATCATAACTAGTGTGAAATACATGGCATGTAGTGTAAGTACATTGGTGTCTACATAGATCCATGAGACCATAGAGGAAAATGTTTCCATCACTACAAAGCTTCTCTGTGCCACTGTGTGCTGCCATGCACAAGACGGAAACCAGATGTTTCTGTGTGCTAGCAAGTGCTCTGTCACTAGCATGTGCTCCATCACCAGGGTGATGGCATGTCCACCCTGTGTTCCCATTACATCTCTTACCACATCACTTATCCTGCCTATTGAACCCCTACAGACAGGAAGTCAATCTACTACGGAAGAACCTTGTGCTCCATGAATTAGCGGTTGTCCCATCCACATGATAGAAATACTTTGTATTTCTAAGAGGCAACAGTACAGAACTTTACTATAGACAGTAAAGTTTGAGATTCATCCGTATTCTACTAAGTTAAACTTCAGGCCTTTTCCTTGCTAAGCAATGTTAATTGTCTGGGTATGCCAACACAGGGGTGATGTGGCATTCACAGACAACACATGGACGTACACTTAGGTTGTCTCTGGTTTGGGTGGTTACAAATGAAACTTCTATAAATATTTATTAGCAAGTCTTTGTGTGGGCTAATGGAGTGGTCAGTTTGTTGGATTTTTCCCCTATAATATATTCTGATTTTGGTTGGCCCTACCTTCATATCCTCCTTTCTTCTCCCATCTACCCAAATCAACATCCTTTCTTTTTCTTTCTCCTTAAAATACAGTCAGATGGTGATGATGATGATGATAGTGATAGAATAAAATAATATAAAACAAAATTAAATAAATAAGACAAAGGCATAATAAACAGAAGAAAAGGAGCCGAAGAAAAAGCTCAGGAAACACATATAGAGACAGTGGTACACATGTTTATACACACACAGAAATCCCATAAAATCATAAAACTGGAAACCTGTAAGAAAAGGAGGAGGAGGAGGAGAAGGAGGAGGAGGAGGAGGAGGAACAGGAGGAAGAAGAGGAGAAGGAAGAGGAGGAGGAAGGGAAGGAGGAGGAACAGGAGGAAGAAGAGGAGAAGGAAGAGGAGGAGGAGGAGGAAAAGAAGAAGAAGAAGAAGAAGAAGAAGAAGAAGAAGAAGAAGAAGAAGAAGAAGAAGAAGAAGAAGAAGAAGCATCCCTGTATTATGAGACAAAGAACTTTCAAAAATAGTATTGAATTCATTTGTGTTGGCATCTTCTGCTGGGCATGAGGCATGGGGTTAAGTGTAATTTGTAGCCACATGCCTTTAATCCCAATACTCAGGAGGCAGAGGCAGGCAGATCTCTGAGTTTGAGGCCAGCCTGGTCTACAGCGTGAGCTTCAGGACACCTCAGGCTACAAAGAGAAATGGTGTCTTGAGGCGGAAAAAATAACAACAAACCAGACCAAACAAACAAACAATGGAAGAAAGAGTGGTTTGAATGCACAATGAGACTCCATTGGAGAAAACAAATTTTCCATCTATGAGTGGTTGTCAGGTGGAGATAGCTTCTGGGTTAAGGATGACAGCATGTGTTCACTTCTCCTCTTAGCACTGGGATCTCCACTGGTCCAGACCTGTACAGGCTCTGTGGATGGTGCCACAGCTTTGTGGGTTCATATGTCTGCCCTGCTGTGTTGAGAAAGCCTTGTTTCTTGGTGTCCTTCATTTTCTCTGGCTCCTATCATCTTTCCTCCTCCTCTTTTTCAGGGTTCCATGATGCCTGAGGGGGAGGGATTTGATGGAGACATTCAATTACAACTGAGGGTTCCAAGGTCTCTGATTCTATGCACTTTGCACAGGTGTGAGTCTCTGTGTGTGTTCCCACTTCAGAAGGAAGCTTCTCTGATGATGGTGGAGCAAGACACAGATATTTAAGGGTAGCAGAGTATCATTGGGAGTCATCTTATTGCTCTATTTCTCTAGTAAAATGGTAGTATTTGGTTTTTCTCTAGGTCCCTGGCCTATTGAGTCTCAGGCCACCTGAGTGGTGTTGAAGATGTGCTCCATTTTATGGAGTAGACCTTAAGTCAAATCAGATATTGGTTTGTTACTTCAACAAGCAGCAACATCTGCCTGCAAATTTAGCTCTACATATAAGGCTCTGAAAGGAAACTTCAACTTGAAGATGTTAATCACATTCAACAAAAAGCAAGGAATAAATAATCTCAGACCGACAAATCATAAGAAGGGGAAAAATCAAAATAACAAGAATCAACAAATAATGCTTATTAATAACTCTCAGCATTGATGGTCTGATTCCCCAATAAAAAGACACAGATTAACTAAATAAATGTGAAAATAGTATCCATCATTCTGCTTCTTCCAAGAAATACACCTTAACATCAAGGAGAGCTATCACCTCAGGGTAAGAGACTAGAAAAAGAAATTCCAAGCAAATGGACCCAAGAAGAAATACAGATAGCCATTTTAATATCTGAGAAAATAGACTTCAGACCAAAACTAATCAGAAACTGTCAGAATCCATAATGGGACAAGCTAATAATTAGCAGACGGTCATCCTGAAATGCTTGCCTTGGATTATTATATAATCTGCGATGAGTGTGCTCCATCCAGCAAGGCTGTGGAGAGGTAATTTTAGGAAAGATTCCTGCTATTAATAAGCTTTTTCCTATCATTATTATTATTAAACATATGTAACAATCACTAAGCATTAGCACACCACTTTGCAGCAGATCTCTGCAGATCCACGAAGATGTACTGTCTTATAGTGATGCTATATAGACATATAGATGACTTCTTAAGTCTTAATGATGATCCTATAAGAATTCCTAAAATTATATCAATGATTATTAAGCTCTTTTATAACAGGACTGCTATTAGATCCCTCACGCATAGTCAAAACTGCAATGAGAACTCTGCCAGTCTCCTGAGTGTCATCAGTTAATTGCCCCAAGAGAGATAGTAACCAGACTTTCTCCTGCTCAGAGCACATTCCAAGAAGTTGTAAAACAACCACGGATCATTAAAAGGGATGGTTTATTATAGGTACCAGGACAGAAGAGAAAATATTGCCTGGGTTTATCTATACAAAACTTCACTAATTTCTTAAGTTATAGTTTCAAACTTTCAGCGAACCTGTGGAGCTAGACAGGTGATGAATGTCTAGCTAGATAACTACTCCTAATGGATAGTCATGTAAACATTCTGTGCTGTAAACTTCTATTTCAATTTATGATTTGAATTTTGGTGTGAACTTGTGATGAACTTTGTAACATGTGACCATGTACTCTGAAAGATGCATAAGTACTGAAGACAAAGAAAAAGAGAGTAGTAGTCCTTAGCACCAGTAGTAGGCATTAGAAGTTAGAATACTTAGAATAGTTAGGGAGTTAGAATAGTTAGATATAGAGATAGAATAGAATTTTTTCCTTTTCCCAAATAGAATAGAAGTTTTCCTTTTTCTCCACTTACGACCTTTCTGCTTTTCCCCTTAGATAGCTTTCATAGGAAACTTTTTACACTTAGTAATAAACTCTATATAACTTTTCTTAAGTGTCTTTTCTTTCTGCCACCTCAGACCAGCAGATGTAAGTTAGAGCCCAGCAGTTCCTGCTGCCTGCATAGAACAAAGGCCACATTGCCTAATCCTCTGCTGTTAGGCTGCCGGTGTTAATCACCTAATTACCCTCAGAAGAAGTTTTTAGAATAGCACAAGGCTATTTACTTAACCCCTTGCTGGTCTTAGTGCTGGGATGCAAGTGCCAATTTCTGGCCACAGGATCAATGACTGCAGGTCAGCTATAGTAGCATAGGGCTGCTGCCCTCAAGAAGAACCAGAAGGAGGAGGAGAAGAAAGAAGAAGCTGCTTCTCCCCCTTCACCCACTCCGGGGCTGGCCCCCAGCAAGAAACAATAGGGAAGAACACTACATGCTTGTAAGAGAAAAACAATCTACCAAGAAGATATTGCTATTCTAAACATCTATAGACCAAAGACAAAGGCATTCAAGTTCATAAAAGAAATGCAACTACGGCTTACATCACACATTGACTCTCACACACTGATACTGGGAGACTTTGATACTCGACTTCTCTCCAATAGAAGGGTCATTCAGACAAAAACTAAACAGAAATGCTGGAGCTAAATGACATTATAAATCAAATGGACCTGACAGATGTTTACAGATCATTTCATCCAAACTCAAAAGAATATATTTTCTTCGCATCCGCTCGTGGGACTTTCTCCAAAATTAATCACATACTTGAATCATGTGTATTCTTGTTTTGTTTTTGTAAAGAAACTGATGACATGAAGTACAGTTGGTCTCTGGTAGTTTTAACCATTTTACTACAAGAATAATGAAGAGTTTCATCTGGTTGAAATCATCCCAGAGATTACTGACATCCTATTTAATCAAGGTTTCTATATATACCTGCATACTACACACACACACACACACACACACACACACACACACACACACACAAATATGAAGAGTTAGAGGAGCACATATAAAGAGTAGGTTGAGTTATAATGCTATCTTATGAGAGTAACAAATGATATAACCAGTACATTCTTGATCTCAAAGCAGTTGTATCTATCAGCCTAAGACTGGAACCATAGAGCCACTGAGATGGCCCATTGGGTGAAGACAATTGTGGCAAAGCCAGACAACTTGAGTTTGATCTGTGGAACCTATGACATGGAATGAGAGAACTGACTTCCCTAGAGATACTATGGCCTTCACAAATGGACTGTAGTAGTCTCATGCCCACACCAATAAAGTCACACAAATGATAAATAAAAATGTTGGAACAAACAAAATATAGAGTTGTCAGTATTTTGCCATGATATATGCTCTGGGGGCATGAAACCTCTCCCATCTTTGGTGATTTATAGGCAGATAATGGTTTCAGGGAGGAGACAGTCACCAGGCCTCCCATAGGATCTATCGGCAGTCAGTAGTTGTGGGAGCAGGAAAAGGATTTTCTTTAGTTGTACAACCACTGGTAAACAGCCTGTGTATTTGCAAATAATCACTCTGTTGGCTAGTTTTTATGTCAACTTCCTATAGGCTACAGCAATCAGAGAGGAGGGAGCCTCAATTGAGAAAATGCCTCTATCAGAACAAGCTACAGGCAAGCCTGTAGGGTATATTATTAATGAGTGAGTGATTTGGGAGGGCCCAGTCCATGGGGGTGGTACCACCCCTGGGTTGGTGGCTAGGATCTGTAAGAAAGCTGGCTGAAGAGGCAATAAGGAGCAAGCCAGTAAGCAACACACCTCCATAGCTTCTGTGTCAACTCCGAGCTGCAGGTTCCTACCCTATGTGGGCACCTGCCTCCAGGCTCCAGCCTGTGTGAGTTCCTGCCTCGACTCTTTCCTGTGATGAACTCTGTACTAAGGAAGAGTACCTGATGACTTAAGCCCTTCCCTCTCCAATATGCTTTTTGGTTGTGGTGCTTCATCATAACAATAGTAACTCTAACTGAGATACCTCATTCAGGATGCTATAAGAAACCCTAACAAAACAACACAAGAAAACCACCAAGAAAGTTGTGAAGTGATTAGCAGGAGAGAAGGGTCTTAATGAGGATGGGAAGTGAGCAACGAAGTAATGAGATATGAACATGATTAAAATGCTTTTGATATATATATATATATATATATATATATATATATATATATATATATATGATAGTGTGTAGTATGCAGGTATATATCCATGTGTGTCAGGGAGTTCGGGACTGATGAGTGGCCATGTGTGTAAATGAACATGTCTGTTCATATGTGTACAGGCCAAAGAGGACATCAGAACCTGGAGCTAGGCCAATGGCAAGAAAGCCCTCAATAATCTTTCTGTCTCTACTTCTTAACAGCAACAGAGTTACTGGTGTGGAATGGCCATCTGAACTCAGGTCTTTATGAGTTTGTAGCAGGTTCTTTTGGCCATGGAGTCATCTTTCTAGCCTTCCATGCTGACATTTTTTTTTCTAGCCCTTCTTCTACATAGTCCCTGAGCCTTGGAGAAGACGATACAGATGTCCTGTGTATGCTAAGGCAGTCCACAGTCCCTCATGCTCTCCACTCTGACCAGTTATGAGTCTGCAGTTAGTGGTGCTCACTTCTATGACCAAGACTGATAACAACACTAAACTGAGGGCAAAACACAATTATTCAGAAGCTATTCTGATGAGTGCATTATGGCCATTTAGTGAGACAGAGCAGGGGATTTCCCATTAGGAACTACGACTTCCTCACCCATGGGCCTTTGAGTAGGTTTACCATAGCAGGGGTGGATTTCTTCTCATGCAGCAGTGACTAAGCCCACCCCATCCCATTACTGACTCCATTATAGCACCAGTGAGGACTCCTCACCTGGCCCATTTGCAATATAGCAGACAAAGTCCACAGCTATGTAGATGTGATTCTGTCCCCCTTGTCTATAGAGCATCCTCCAGCTTACATCTTCCCATGTACGCTCGCCAGCAGGGACGTGGAGCCTTCTGTATGCTAGGCAAGGGCTCTACCACTGAGCCACATGACCCCACTCATCTTTTCCTTAACACTATCTAAGATGATATTCATCTCTTATAGTATACTTTTTAAAATCTAAGATATTGTCATTTTGGGGTCTGAAAGTTCGACGCATCTCCTTTTACAGTTTATCATCTTCTGTCTTGACTACAGCATATAGACACGGTAATTAAAGGCATTTGTTTGCCAAGATTCGCACTAGTTCTTGCCCATATTTTATTCTTCCCCATGTTTCTTATCTTCCTATTTCTCTGAATGACTAATCATCTTTCACCCAATGGCACTGAGCTCCACCGTGGCGCATGTTGAGGACTTCTGAAAACCTACAGGTATTTCTCAGTCTTGCCTTAAGACACAGCCATATTACTTTGAACTAGTTTCTCCCTCTGGAGTCACACCCCTGAAGTTCATTATGTAGTGTCAGAGCAACACTGGGTAGAGGTATCATCACTCTCGCACAGCCAAGTGAAGCCTTCTGGTACCTTCCAACTACTTTGGGGATAATTTTGTAGTGTGGGCCTGGCATACGCTTCTTTTTAATGTTTCTGGATAGCTCTTTAGAAAGGCAGGGGGTTCTCATACCCGTGTACTAGTCAACATGCTCCTTAAGCTTGATGCAATCTTCAGCAGATGTTTCTACTTCTCTCTGATGCTCCCTCCCCTTTGATACACTGCCCAGCAAATGTAGCTTGTGTCTTGCCCAAGTCAACATTCATCTTCTTTCCTCTCTGAGTCCACTGGCCCCATCTGAGCCCCAGTCCGCCCACACTGCACAGCAACTGGAAACTCATTCAGCTCAGGCATAAGTCAGAGCCACGATGGAACCCATCTTGGTCATCCCCCATCTCTGCATCCGGCCTTCATGGTCTGATCTTGGTGTAATTCCCCTTGTTTCATATGGTTTTTTGCCTGATTTGTCAGTGATTCAGTTGGAAACATAAACATGATCTCAATTATTCCATCTTGCCCCAGGAAATCAAATTGACTCTTTTCAAAGTGTTTAGTTCAGTGGAACATCTCCTATCTAAAGGAGATAGATAAGTAAAAGTAATGTTATTCTCACAGGAGAGTTTATGAGCTAGGTGAGATCCAACCCAGGCTGCCTCTATAATGCAAAGCATCAGTTGGGAATGTCCCTTGTCAGTATTTAAGCCTAGAAATGCAGAGCTTCCTGGCACAGGACCAGTGAATGAAAAGCCACTTCTTTGGAGATTCATGACCACACAGGACATTGACTCCGTGGGAGTATGAGGCCATAGAAAGAATTTGCACACACTGTCACTCAAAGCTTTTGGCTTCACCCTCCTCCTGTGGTGTTGTGAGCCACCCAGACATACTGACAAGCCTTTGCTCCTCTCAGCTCCCTCTCTTCCTTTCTCCCAGCCAATGCTCCCATCTCTTGTTCTATTTCTCTTAGTTAAGGAGTTGACGGGAGTTAGCCCAGTGATGTTGTGCTCCATCAGGTCTAAGGACAACTGACCTTAAAAAAGAAAATCAGGATGTGTGAATCATTTCAGGTTACAGGTGACTGTGATCACTGAGGACTTTCTGAATACAATATTCTTAACATTACTTTCCTATCAAAGTGGATGGGAACATAGTTTAAAAATAAAAACATATATATATATACATATATACATATATATATACATATATGTATGTATGTATATAAACATGTATATAAAAATAAACATGTATGTACATACATGTATATAAAATAATATATATATATAATATTTGTAGAGAGATTCTATTATAAGCATTATTATAAGCATTACCTGTCAATAAAAAAGACAAAGGGTAATGAGCTGAGGCAGGAAATAGGAAGTGGGACAATGGCAGGAAGAGAGAGGATTCTGGAAAATAGGAGAGAATGCAAGAAAGAGCCATGAGAGACTGATGTAACCATCAGGGAGATACTGGGGGAGATGCTGAGGAGATATGAAGAAAGAAGCAGGCTAGAACGGAAGAGAGGTAACTAACCAAACAGTAGACATAGAATAGTTTAAATGGTTAAATATGTTAAAAGCTAGTCAGGGATGAGCGAAAGCTTATGGCCTAAGCACTTTTTTTTATTAATACTTAGTCTCAGAGCCATTATTTTGGAAGCCAGGGCCCAGAAAGAAAAACTGGATTTAAAAATTATTTTAATAATTTTTTTTAACTTATCATGCTAGCAGTGATTTCAGAAGGCTGTACACCTTGACAGCACATCTCTTTATCACAAATGTATGAGAACTGCAGCAGAGAGTTAAAAGAACTACAGGTAAAGAAAAAACACTAGATACTTTGAATGACTAATACAACAAACATTAGCTGTGACCCTCATTTGGAGACTATAAAAGAATACATCTTAGATCATAAAGGACCCAGTAACAAAGGGACAAAGGGTTGACTCTTCCTATAACCACCACAAGTTTACTCCTGAATGGGTCTAGCTGTTGAATTAAACTGATTTGCATATGCAAATAGATAAATGTGGTAAAATACAAAGACAGGTAGATGATATAGAATGATAGATAGAAATTAGTGATAAAGATAAATTATAGATGACAGTGGATTGATAGATAGGTAGATAGATGATTGATAGATGATTGATAGATAGATAGATAAATAAATAGATGATAGATGGATGATAGATGGATAGATAAGATGATGGATCAATCAAGAGATTGTTCCATAAAGTTGTTATTTCACATTATCATTAGTAGGACAGTCAGATTTCAATAGTAGTAAATGAACTTAATGACCCAGTATCTCTCAAAGGATGAGCTAACATACCCACAGCACAAGGCTATGGGGCAGTCATTAAGCCAGAGTCCTCGAGGGTGTGGCCTAGAATTCGACTCCTTTATTCAAAGGCCTCTGTGCTCCCGCTTCTCACTAAAGCTTACAAGTGGAAGATGTATAGCCAAGCTTCCTGGGTTCAAAACAACTCCACAAAATAGCTCTGTCCCCCAACCTTCCACATCTGGTTCTTCATCTCGAAGCACGTCGTGATAATAGCTACAGCTTGTGCCTTGTAGAATTATAAAACTATTCAATGACTTTGGAAACTCTTTTAAAGAGGAAACCAAGTAGATGGCTCAGTGGGTTAAAGCATTTGCTTCCAAGCCTGATGACCTGAGGCTTGATCTCCAGAACCCACAAAATGGAAAGAGAGAAATAGCTTCCATGAGTTGTCCTCTGATCTCAACATGTGTCCCAAGGTGCACGTTGTCTCATTTGTTTGTTTCCCCTCCACAGCTGTGACATAATTAAAGACAGTTTTGTTCATTCTTCTATTCCACCTACAGTAGAATGCTGGCACCGCCCCCACACTTGACGCCCATTAGTGAGATGAACGTGTCAGTCTTTGACCCTGTGATTAAAGGTGCTATATCAGTGTGAGTCAGAGCAACATACATTCTTGGAATTAGGCAGATTCTGACTTAGGACATAACTTTGTTACTTCTGATGTGTAGGTGACGGATTACATAGTCTAATTTGACTTATGCAGACTGTATATCTGCAAGGGATGACAATAACCCTAAAGAGAGAATCTCAGATTTATATAATAATAACTATCAAGAATTTTCATTATTGGATTAGGAGTGAGAGATAAGATTTATTCCTATACAATACAAGCAGAATCAATAGAAGTTTCATCAGTGTGCTGCCTGAACCAGACCCTGAGGTGTCTGTCAAATATCTGAAAAGAACTGAAGTCATCTAAAACTGACTCTAAGGACTCCAATTCCCTACGAGGGTATGGCAAATAAAATATGTATGGAGGTCTCTTCAGTATCAAGACCAACTTATTCCCTTTCAGTCTAGCTTCTCAGTCCATGCCTTGGGGAAAATTCACAAATACGCTGAAAGCAGTATTATAGTCAATACAACATGGACTCGATTTAATAATTAACATCCACATTGATCAGGGAGGTAAACGCTACCCACACACTTCTTACTTAATCATTAAAGCCAACTGAGACAGGACTCACTGAGTTGGAGCCACGAGAGTCGAGGCAACTTTCCAAGGCAACACACCAACCAACAGGACATGCTCTTTCATATTAGAAGGCCTTAAGATGCAGATTCACCATCACTTGTTGATTTGGGCAAGAATGCCTGTTAAAAACCCACGAGCAACTTGAATTTCTCAGAAGGTTCTCATGTGGGAGTTTTAAATGTGAATACTTCTGTGATTCAAATAGACTATGTACTGTAGCTGGGATTGCTTGCCTAGCTCTGGAATCTGCTGATGGCCCTAAGCCCCATTAGTTCCAGGCCTATCGTCAGACAGCATCTCCAAACAGCACTTACGGAACCATGATTAAAGACATGAGCTGTAGGATCCATCTACTCTCATGACAGTAGTAAGATACTCTTCGTTAATTTAGACTTTGAGATCAATCTTCTTTGGGAGGAAAAATATCATCTGGTGCTTGCACACTGACCACATCTTTTCTGATAGGAAAGAATGGCTTGCTCTTTGATCTTTTGTTCATTAAAGCGTTTATTTACTGACAGGATATTATGTGACTAGGCTGGCTTGGAACTCTCTATGCAAGCCAGTGATGGCCTTGAACTTATGATCTTCCTGTGTCTATCCTCCAAGTGCTAGGATTAAAGGTATGTGTCATCATACCTGGTTCAACGCGGTAATAGGGATCGAACCCAGGACTTTATGCTTGCTAAGCAGGCTCTCAACTAATTGAGCTACAACCCTATCCTAAGAACAGCTTATTCTTAATCATCGGTTCTGTAGCTCGCTAGTTATTTCATTAACTCACTGATGATTTCATTTGCTTATTTAAAAATTCATTCAGCACTTGCTATATAGAAGCATACTGATACCACCCAATATTGTGAAACTGTGATTTTTTTTTTTATTCAAGTATACACGGCTTTGCTTACTGCTTTTGCAATTTATCTGTGACTGGCAAAACTGACATAAACAGATGCTGCACACATCAGAACAACTTGGCGTTTAAATGTCGTGCTCTGCCACTCATTCAACCTGTGATGAGGATAAGTTCCTCTGAGCTTTTGCTCCTCCATCAGAAAAATGGAAAGAATAATATATATGTAGAAATATATATATATATATATATATATATATATATATATATATAATTCCTATGGACAATTAAAATAAGGTATGCTATAAAGCACACAGCACAATAGCTGACAGATAACAGCAGCTCAATAGGATCTATAAATCATGTCTGCATCCAGGACCTGGGCACTATTCAAGTAGATATATTTTGCATTTACAACTGCCTTCAAAGGAGGAATAAAAGTTAAAAAAAAAATAAAAACTAACTTCACCAGGATACTTTATTTCAACCCATTTTTAGGCATTTGTATGTTAGCACTTGCATTTAAGTAATATCTATCTTCATTCATTCATTCATTCATTCCATAAATATTGATTTATCACCTCCTCTGCATTATTAGCTGACCTAGGTATTAGAGATCCAGCATCAGCTAAGATGGACCAAACTCTGCCTTGACCTTACATTCTTGAGACAGAGTCACATGCCTGTGCCTTGTCACACAAATACGAAGCTGTGGAATCTTTGGGCTGGACTTAGAGGACTTCAGGGTCCAGAGCTTTGTGGAAGGCTTGGGGTTGGAGGAAAGAAGACATCAGGGAAGAAGCCATGAGTTTGGTTTGGTCCAGTGGTCAAACGTGAGCAATGGAAAACCTCTTGGAAATATGTATGAAAGTTGGGTGGTGGTCCTCAGAAGTGCTCCTGCCACTGACGAGTAGTGGCTGATGAGTGTGGGCTTCACTTCAGACCACTGAGAAACATTTGAATTTATTGAATGGGGGTGTGATGGAGATGGGGGGAATAGGATTATAGATTTGCTTCACAAGTATTAATTGCATGACAGTGTAGAGAATAGATGGAAAGGAAAGACCAACGATCTGTGCACACCACACACTCCATACACGTGTTAATGCAGAAATGTCCCTTACAATGTTAGTCTTCAAAGCCAGTGTGTTTTCAGAGAAAAATTGTCCAGACAGCAATGGGGTCAAATCAGCTAACCCCAGATGCCCAGGTCCCGGTGTTTCTTTAAAATTGCATCCAGGACAGTTTCAAAGCGGCTACCCTAGATGGTCCAGCCTCCCAGACAGCCTCAGCTGCTGTTTCCTCAAAATCTGCATTCATATTTACTGGGTGACAGTGTGTACATGTGTGAGAAGGAGAGACTAACAATGGAGAAGACCAAGAAGCTGGCTGGTTAAGTGTCACTGCTGTGCTTGGGACTCATTTCAGTCAAGCACAGATGGTCTTCTAACAAATTCAGGTGAGTTCTCTTTCCTCAGAGTTTGCAGTTAAAAATATGCTCAAGGAAAGAAAAGAAAACTCATTTCATCTGAGAGAGTTGTGATCTCGTATAAAGAGCAGATTCATTTGCCATGTAAAGAATCCTTGGTGTTCCCAGCAGACTAAATTAAACAAGTGTATATGAAGAAGCCCTTGAGAAGACAGATAGCGGAACATTCAACGTAAGTTGACCCACAAGCATGAGACTTCAAATGCTTGTGAGCAGAATTTGGCTTTGTGTAATGAAGGATAGAGATAAGAACATTTGTAAGGGCTCTACCTGTGCAAGAGGCTTTACCTATGAGAGGTGTTCTACCTGTGTAAGAAGCTCTACCTATGGCTCTATCTATGGAAGGGGCTTTACCTATGGAAGGGGCTCTTATCTATGGAAGAGTGTTGCTGCTCCCCCCCCCCCCGAGTCATGGCAAGCAGATTTTCCATACTTGGAACTCTTCCTCCCAGCTGGCAGTGTGACTGACTCCAGTCTCCTTCTCTGTTGGTGGAGAACAGCTCATTCTTGGACCAATGAGTATCACACAGAACTCTACCTCCCAACATTACCATTCACTTTCTATACTTCCTCTTAGCCAAAGGCCCTAAAGTTATATGTGTCCCTTACCTTCTCTTGGATTCTACTGTATCAAACTCAAAGTACCACAGATTAAGGTCATGATTGCCCCCTTTCTATCTCCTTCCAGCCCAACTTCCCTTTCCTGACTTTCTGTTTATTCAACAAATACCTCTTAAGCACTTCTGCATAGATCACTAAGACCACTGTTAAAGACATCGACCAGCAAATGCTTCTTCTTCACAGCCCCCATATCCTTACAGCAACTAAGATCTGCTGTTGTGATTTGAACAAGAAACAGCCCCTAGAGGTTCATGTGTTTGAACACTTGATCCCAAGATGATGAAATTGTCTAGAGACATCTGTCCAACATTTATGAGGTTGGATCTAGCTTGAAGATGTAGGTCACTGGGAGCAAGTTCTGGTGGAGAAAGGGGAGGAACTGTATTATTCCTGTCACCTTCATGTCACCCTCTCTGCTGCCTGGCCTCCAGCCATGACACAGAACAAGCCTTCCTCCTGCCATGACACAGATAAGACTTCAACACTAGCACTGGAGGTCATTCTTTCCCTGTTATGGTAGACAGAAATATTTGAAACCATGACACAAAAATAAACCTTTCCTTCCTTAAGTTTCTTTTGTTAAATATTACCACAGAGGTGAAAAATAAGTCACCACCCTGCTGAGCCCATATCCCCAAGTCTTCCAGCATCCAACCCCTCCAAGCCTGACGTAGATAGGCCTGCCTCAGCCCCCTCCTGAACTGTCACCAAGCCCCCTCTACCAACTCAGCTATGCCATAGTTGTCCACTTCTACCCAGTCCGTCTCAAATTCAGACTCTTTTCTGGGGATGGACCTAACTGTGTGATGTTTGTAAACGTTGCTGCTCAAGGTACGATGTGGAGGTCTTCGGCGGCTGCATCATCTGCTAACTTGCTAGTCATGCACAATAGACTCTCCTTTTTGCCAAACCCAAGATCACTTACATATGACATACGGTTTGACAGTTACCAGTCCAACGTATGGCTTCCCACTTAACATTCTACTGCAAAGGCTAACAAAACTACAGCCGACCAGAGTAATCTGGTTTGTTAGCCATTTTAAAATAGTCTCTGAAAGAAGAATAATGACACTGGTGGAGGAATCAAAAGGAGGGTCATTATTTCACAACACATGAAATTGCATGAAGTCTAAATATTAGTGTCTACAAGTGTAGCTTCGTTGGAGCACACGTCCCTCCATTACTACTTGCCTATGCCCTACTTTTACATACAACGTCAGAGTTGAGCGTTCATGGCAAAGACTGTATGACTGGTAAATACTAAAATATCCTTTTCAGAGGTTTGGTGACTCTTGTTCTTGGAAGAAAATCTTCCTGATCAAATGGAAAAGATGAACTAGAAAGATAGTTTGGTAGCCTGATAGTTAAGGCTCGTTGCCAAGCCTGGTGACCTGAACTCGATCTCAGGAAACCACATAAGAGGGAAGCACCAACTCCCTCCTCTGTCCTCTGTCCTCCATACATGCATGCACACACACACATGCCCACGCACACACACACACACACACACGCACACACACACTAAATAAATAAATGCAAAACAGTTAAATAATAGAAGCATACGTTATGAGGTAGAAAGGGGAAGAAAGTAAATATCTGAATAAATTAAGTTTCCTCCTGAGCATCCCTTGCAGGGGCTAAGCCCTCTGTTGACACAGTTGCTGCAGAGTGGAGACATGCATCTGTTCCACCCATTCCTTCCCTGCTGATGATTGCTCCCCTTGGAAATGCAGAGGTGGGCTTTAAACGTGACAAGAGTAGGGTGGATTGTCCCAGAGGTTCAGAGAAGAGGAGGGACGCACAGAGGATGTGAGGTTTACTAGCTTCGCGACATAGTCTTCACTTAGGTTCTTATTCCTAAAACAAAATCAGTGGCGGGGTAGGGGGCTATCTGTAGCCTCGAAGAGCTGAATGAGTCACATCTGGGACTCACTACTTCACTGCAGCTAGAAACTCTTCCATTGAAAGGAATGCCTAAAAATGAAAGAATTCAATTTTAAACATCACAGACACTTTGCCTGCAGACCTTCCGTTTTCCACATTCCTAAATTTCAGGGCTCCAGGAGGCATTAAAGCAACCAGTTCAGACGTTATTCATGGTCTAAACACACACAGCGGTACACTTCCGAGAACAGTAGTTATTATGATTTACCGAGAAATGTTCTGGAGCGTACTTTTCCTTCCACCCCCAGTCTCTCAAACTTTATGGCCCTGTCCCTTTTCTTCAGTATTGCCAGCATGAGAACAGCAGTCAATAATTTCAAAACCATTTTTGTAGTTTCAAAAAACTTCTACCTAAAGAACAATTCAGGTGTTGGGGAGCATCTCCGTGGATCAGAATGCTTGCCTAGCAAGCAAGTGCGAAGCTCTTGGATTCAAGCCCTGGTAACATATAAACTCAGTTGGTGGCAGATTCTGCAATCCTACACTCTATCGGTAGAGTCTGGAGGATCAGAAGTTCAGCTGTCCTTGACTAAACATTAACTTGGAGGCCACCCTGTGCTACTTAAGGCCCTGAGTTTAAAAATAAATAAATGGGGTTAGCAAAAGCTCAGGTAAAGGTGTCATGGCCACCAGAGTTCTATCCCTGGAACCTGTAAAGGTGTTAGGAGAGAATCAACTCCACAAAGTTGTCCTCCGACCTCCACATACACTGCACTATACATTCCCACACATATACACTGCACATGCACACACACACACACACACACACAAATTAACAATAGTAATATATTTTAAATGATGATGAGAAACTTCTCAAACGTGTGTGTTCAACTCAAAACATAAGGGGTTATTCTAAAAGCCCACACAACATACAACTCCTTCAAGTGACAAAAGGATTTCAAATTATGAGCATTGACAAGGCCATATTTACTTTAGAATGTTTCCTGAAATTCACTGGGAAATGAAAGAAGGCAAAAGAGGAAGGAGAGAGGTCTTCATCACCGTGTAGCCCTCGTGTTTTTTTTAAGAGATGTCGTATGACTTAACACAACTTTGCTTACGGACATCAAGTGTGTACCCTGTGGGTGGCACTATGTCGGGTAAATTCTAGACATCATGAAGACATAACAAGCCCATTTTTTTTCCTCTGAAAAAGCAGCTTCATTTTCTATTTTCAGCTGGAAATTTTGGAAATCGATTCAGTGAGACTGTGTTTACTGAAACATTTAGGTAGGAGGGGATCTCAGTCAAGAATTTCTAATCTTCCACAGCCTACACACACACACACACACACACACACACATACACACACACACACACACACACACACACACACACTACTGGAAACACTTTCAGATTTATTTATCCTCCCCCAAATAATGTGCTCTATGTTCATTCTTACAGAAAAAGGAAGAATTCCACAGAAAGAAAAGCTTCCATGACTGAGTCATTCTGAAGAGATATTTCCAGTAAGCCACATGATGCTAGATGCTGTTGAAAAGAGAAAATGTCAAATCCACCGAGCTTTGGTGTGCCGTGTGGATGGGTTTATTCAAGTACAGAAATCAAATACAGGCATTGGAACCAATATCCTGGGAAACAGCAGAATGGTTCAAAATCACAGCTGGAATTTTATAAGTTCTATTTCAGCCAAATAATAAAAAGCGAATTTAAAAAAAAAAAAAAAAGTGAGTGTAAATTAAAAATGTCTTGGTGACATTCATTGTATTGTCTTTCCTCAGGCTCCTGAAGTTGAAATTGGATGTTATAAAATTCAAGCTTTCTTTTTTGCAAAACGTCAATGTATCTGGTAGACTTTCATATTTCTATTTAAACCCTGCTGATGCCCACTCCACTGGCAGCGTGCTCCCCCCTCTTCCATTGTCAGATAAATAGTCACCCATGAAAGGCTGTGATAATGAGATTTTTTTTAAAAAAATTTTTTTTATTTGCATTTTATAACTTTTCTGTCAATGGTCTATAGTTGTAAGGAAAATTATATTAAAACCATAAACAATTCAAATACTAAATTTCACTCTAACAATCAAGACTATACACAATCAGTCAGCTGAAAACTGGACACTAAAATTTCCAGTGTTCCAAAGCACCTTGGTAAGGAACCCCAATTTCTAGTTCTGGGTGTGCAATATACACATTATCTTCAAGATCTTTAGGCATTTACCCATGGATTTTTTCTTTTATGCTACTGGTAAAATTTACAAAATCCTAATAAAAATACTTTTCCAGAATGACTTACCTCCAAGACAACTTGCATGTACTTTAAACAACCCATAATTCACCCTCTTGTCCATAGGCCTATAATATCAATTTTGTTCATTATCTTGCTGAAACCATGGCATAGACCCTTCTCCCTGAACCATCATTATAGTAATGCAATTGCTGAACAGTGGACAATACTGGTTCATTAACCCGAGAAGTTCAAATCTAGAACTACATTGTTAGAGATGCTCAAATAATGGCACCAGGAACCAGTCTCTCCACTTCCTGGTTCAATGTTTCTCAATCTCAGACTCCACATAAAACAAATTATCTGTCAGCAACTGCAAGACTCTATCCCCCCCCCCAAAGCCACATGAAAATTATAGTCACTGTTTTAGAAGTTATAGAAGCATATACATCTGCCAGAGAGCCCTTGACCGCACAAAGGCAGGATGGTTTAATGCAGTGGGTCTCAACCTTCTTAATGTTACAGCCCTTTAATATAATTCTTCATGTTGTGCTGACCCTCAACTATAAAATTATTTTCATTAACATTTCATAACTGTAAATTTGCTGCTCTTATGAATCACAATGTAAAAAAAAATCTGTATTTTCTGATCCTGTGAAAGGATCGTTTGACAGCCCCCTCCCCCAAAAGGTCATGAGCCACAAGTTGAGAACCAGTGGTATAATAAAAAAAAAAAAAAAAAAAAAAAAAAAAAAAAAAAAAAAAAAAAAGATGTACTTTGGTACAAAATGGATCTGGATTTGATATAGTGTTTGTCATGAGGTGCGTTCTTCAGTACTGGTTTTCTTGAGTGTGAAATGGAGATTACATACTTCGTGTTGACTCGATGTCCTAAAATTTAAATAAAGTAATACAAATAAAGTGCTTAACACAGTGTAAGGTGTATCACTGGCACACGCCAGATCAGCAAATCCTGTAGCAAAGTAGCAGGAACATTAGCAGGGCCATGCATGTTGTACTGTTAATATAAATTGTAATACTAGGGTGTCAGAAGGTTCATAGTTGAGGGGAGTGGCAGAGCAATAGAAAGAAGACTATATGAGGAAGGTGGTGTTGGAGCTGGATCTTAGAAAAAAAGATGTCAGTAAGTAGCATCTTCAATTATGAATGACATACAGTTCGTGTAGGAGATGAATATAGGTGAACACGTAGACTGGATTTGGCTTGTGGGGTTTAGATGGGGCTAAAAATCTTGAAGTCAATTCATTGAATGAAACTCCCAGAAACTGGCAAGCAGTAGAGCGGCACGACGAGGAGACACATGAGTCTCAATCACTGACTCTGGTGTATAAATGAGTAGAAGAGTCAAGAGACAGATGCCGGAGGCCAATTTGGAAACTTATTTGCAAAATCATAAGCAAGTGAAAATGAGGGATTCGTATCGAGCAATGCCATGGTAACAGAGTAAAGAGATACGTGAAGGAAGATTCCAGGGGTGATGAGACTCCTCAGCTGATTGGATGTTGGGAATGAAAGGGAAGAATCAACGTGCATTCATTTTTTAACCCCAGATGGCTTGAAGATTAAAGATGCCATTGATATAAGGAAAGAACAAAATAAAATCAACTTGGGGTTGTCTAGAGGAAGAAGAGAGTGGATTTAGCTGTGAATTGGTGACTTTGAGGTACTTAAAAAATGTTTAGATGGTGATGGACAGATTACAAGCAAAGGTGGGAGAGTTTCAGACATGGTTTAATTTTTTATCCTTTTCATCTCTCTCTCTCCCCCCTTCTCTCCGTCCCCCTCTTTCCCTCCCTTTCCCTCCTCCCTCTCCCCCCTCCTCACTTCTTCCTCTTCCCTCCTTCCCCATCTCTCTTCTCTATACCATTTTTTACCTCAGATTTATGATTTTAAAAATAGTTTTCCCAGGTCTTTGCCAATACTCTAACCTGAGAAACTTTCTCCTTCCTTTGTCTCTACTCCTATCAAGAATATTATTCCAGAAATTCCTCTCCACAAGGCATGGCTGTCACCTGATAGTCCTGCCAGGTGTGTGTTGAAGTTGTCATGTATCACAGTTTGGGTCCCCACAAAAACCAGGGAACAAAGCTTTTTCTTTTCCATTTCGCTGTTCAGAAGTATTCATGAATGGATCTGCATGGGTCGCAGTGTTTGGGGAATGCTCATCCATTTCTATTACAGTTCCTGTATGGATCAAATACAGAACTATACACAGGGAATTCTGAGCATCTGTGTTTTGAGCAGAATTTGCCACCTGAAGCCATGTCTGGATGCTCCTAGTTCTTCACAAGACATGCCAGAATTGTGATTCAATTATTTTGAATGATTGATTGCATAGCAATGTGGTTTGAATTTAAATGGTCCCTATAAGTTCATATATTTGAATGTTTGGTCCCTAGTGGATACAAATGTTTGGGAAGGATTAGGAGGTATACCCTTGTTGCAGGAGGTGTGTTACTAGGGTGAGCTTTGAAGTTTCAAAAGCAAACACCATTCTTAATTTTCTGACTCATGCTTGTGCATCATCTATATGCTTGCAGTTACGGCTCCAACATCATGTCAGCCTGCTGATGGCCATGCTCCCTAACATGATGGTCATGGTGGATGGACTCTCACTCTCTGAGTCCCCAGACTGTTTCTTCTATAAGTTGCCTTCATCATGGGGTCTCTTCACAACAAATGAGAAGTAACTAAAACATCAAATGGCAGGACAAAAAAATCTTTGAATCATGACAGCTCCATGAGAATCACTATAAGTTTGGTACTTCAATTTGCTTCGTTTTCAACATTTTTTACACTCCAAGTCAGAAATATCTAGAATGCTTGAATAATTTCCTTTGCTTAGTCATAAAAGCTAGCAATAAAATAAAAAGCTTTACCCAGTGGTTTATAATGAATGTCCTAATTAGGGTTTCTACTGCTGTGATGAAATACCATGACCAAAGCAACTTGGAAAGTATTTATTTGGTTTGTGATTCCAAATCAACTGTTCATCCCTGAAGAAGTCAGGACAGGAACTCAAACAGGGAGAAACCTGAAGCAGGAACTAAGGCAGAGGCAATGGAAGGTGCTGCTTACTGGTTTCATCATGGCTTGCTCAACCTGCATTCTTACAGTACCTAGGGCCCTAGCCTAGGGTTGGTGCCACTCACAATGGGCTAGGTTCTCTCCCATCAATTATTAACTAAGAAAATGCCCTACAGCTGGATCTTAGGGTGCTATTTTCTAAATTGAAGTCCCCACCTTTTATGTGACTCTATAGCTTGTGTTAAGTTGACATAAAACTATCCAGGACAGTGAATAAATAAAACATGGACTATGGAACAATGATGAAAGAAAGCTAAGACATATCGAACAAACACTTTTCCCCTTCTGGTACCCACCATCACTTCATCTCAGCTGGAGCAGTAATCTTATGCTTCAGATCTGTGAACTCTAAGCCAGGCCATGGGTGAAACAAAAACAGATTTTTTTTTTTTTTTTTAGCATCAGAAGAGTGGGTCCAATGAGAGGCATCAAGAATGCGAAGGAACCAGATACCAAAAACATTAAAAAGAAATGCATGTGTTCTTACGTAGGCATGACTGTCAAGATAGAGCTTAAAGAGAGAAAAACAGGTTGTGTTTTTAAAACACCCGCCCCATCACCTCTTGCCCAAGTCGTGGGTTGATTTAGATAACCAGATAAATCAAGAATTATTTTAATATGTGCATAGAACTTTGTGTTGAAATAAAATTAAATTTCCCTTCTCTCCATTATCTTATTTCATCTAGCTAAAAGCAGCATAGAAGACATGAGAGCAGAAGGTTAGACACATAGTCAGTGCCTCCTAACTAGAATTGCACGGAGCTATAGCAACATTACCCACTGGCATCAGTTTGCACTGAGATGAAATTACTGCGTTTAAGATACTGGTGTTTTGAAGATGCTGAACTTGGCAGATGTGTAATCAAGGAGATGATCTTCAGAGAGGGCTGTGCGGAAAAGCCTGCTGAAGCAATTTGCAAGCATTCTTCTGGGGGTGAGTGGAGGAAGCACCAGCCCTGCCCCCTACACACGCATTCTGGAGTGCTGGAGCTGAATGACTTTTCACTTCATGAAGGTCATCTTCATGGTGATGCTCTTGGCCCCATTTCGTTCTTCCAGCTTGTGTCCTCTGGTTTAGAATTGGGATGGAAACACCGAGACTCTGAACTGCTGCTCGTAAGAGGGTTTGTACATCTCAGTGGGTGAAAGCCAGTGTCAAAACTGTGTGTCACCTGATACCTGCAGCGGGCTGACAGCGTCTAAGAGTCATAACCAAACACAGCCTTCTGTTGATACTTCCTCATGTGAATGGAATACCAAAGCAAGTCAGAACTCTTTGATGGACTTGGGACTTTTCCATACACACACACACACACACACACACACACACACACACACACACACACACCATCCTTCCTCCATTTAGCCCTTACTCATTCCTTGCCAATAGGACCATTCAGTAGCATCCCAATGCCGCTGTCCTAGGAGACCTGGATACTAAGGGAAAGTAAATAAAAAAAAAAAATACAGTGATGTGTACACATGCCTTCTGTCCAACAGCTAAGTGGTCTATCTTCATCCTACTCAGCTGTAATATGATCAGTGGCTCTATAAAGCCACTGATAATGTTGGCTTACAGGTTATGCACAGTCTAGTAACTTAGAAATCCTGGGGCTAGGGAATGGTTCTCAGCACATCTGTTCTCAACCTCTGAGTTGCGACCTGTTTGGGGGCTGAATGACCTTTTCATGGGGGTCGCACATGAGATATCCTACACATCAGATATTTACATTAGGATTCATGGCAGCGGCAAAATTATACTTATGAAGTAGCAGCAAAAATAATTGTATGGTTGGGGGTCGCCGCAGCATGAGGAACTGTATTAAAGGGTGGCGGCATCGGGAGGCTTGAGAACCACCATGTCAGTGAGAGGAGGACACGGGTGTAGCAACTGGCACTGCATCAGTCTCCAGCACTGAAAAGGAAGTAGGGAAAGAAAAGGAACTGCAGGGAGAGAGAGGATGAACAAGGGAGGCTGAAGGCAAGATAAATCATCAGAACCACACTGGGAAGAAGATATCAACATTTCCATTTACAAATAACGGGGAAAAAAAAAAAAGACTCCTAAAAGATATGAAGCTGATTATCCAAGGTCATGTGGCTTGTGAGATGTAGGTGTCGGCTTAGAGTCAGGCCTTTCTGATGTCAAAATTGACACCCTTTATCACGATATGATGAAGCTTCATTATTTTTCTGGTATCTATGGATACGAACACCATTCACCCTGGTGCTTTAACAGCAAAATCCTGCCCAGGATTCTGTACCTGAAGTTAAATAATGCAGTCCAAAAAAGTAGTAAACAGAAGCGCAAGCAGACAGAATTTCTTGACATTGAATTCAATGATTGGCATATCTGATTTTCAACTCTCCTGCAGAGATGAATGGACACTCCCATCCCCAGATCCAGGCCTTTTACTATTGAGTATTTATGTCCTCAGCTGTAATTCCTACTGAAAGGAAAATGCACTTGTCACCTGCTCCAAAACAACGATATGTTTATCTGCACACACTTTTAAAACATCACTTGGAGTTAAACATGGAGGCCTAATAAGCAAGCTGCCCATTATTTCAAGTCCAGTTCCGGAAGCCTTCTCTTTGGACCTCCATCTAATAATATTATTATGTTCTGGCTCTGTATACATAACAAGAAGCCGACTGTTGGCCAGGTTATTATTTCCAGACTTGGAATGCACACAAGCTAGCTACGAACAAATGAGCCATTGGGAAAGAGACTGTTTTCTTTCTTTCTTTTTTCTTTTCATTTCATTTTTTCTCTTATTTTTTTTCTTCCTTTCATTTTTTCATTTACACAATTTTCATTGTGTAAATACATTTTATATGGTACTGTGCTATACAAGGACATTTTCATACACACACACACACACACACACACACACACATACATTATATGGTAAACATATTCCCCTCCACACTGCCTACCACTCCCATTAATCTCCTAGTTCTCCTAGACAGGTTTGTTCCTCTCTGCATGTCTATATGCATACATGATTTCACGTACCTATCCAAAGTTTGGGCATCTCCGAAGAAAGCACACATACAGTATGTGTCTTTCTGAAATACCCTTAGTTTGCTTAATTTGATTTTCTTCAGTTGCATCACCTTTTTGTACATGATACCACTTTGTTCTTTACAGCTGAGAAGGTCCTGTGTATTAACAGAGGAACAGAGGGATTTATTTTCTTAACTATCTTGCTCACTTGAATCATAACTGAAAGATGCCACTGCTGGGCATACTGAGAACCTCCAAAAGTCCTTTGCCCACATTCTGGAACCGGGTCCCTCCTCACCTTCAATGACAAGGCACCAATGCCCTGTAATCACCAAGGGCCAATGAGAGACATGCTTCCATTATTGCCAAGGTCACAGTATTCTCCCTATGCGCATGCTCCAAACTCCCTAGGTCAGAGGTAGCCATTTTGTGCGTGCCCACACACACACACACACACACACACACACACACACTTCCCCCAGTCAATCTCTTGCATGACTTTGGTGGCATTCCTTTGGCCCCCTGATCACTGAAGTAACTCTTTCACAGCAAAACCTTTTCAGCCACCGTTATGGAAGCAAGGATTGAAAGTAAGTTCGGTTAAACAAAGTGAGGATGCTTTTCAGAGTTGAACACAAAAGACATAGAGGAAACCTAGCCATTCTTCCTATTGTCAGAAAGAAAAATTTGAAGTCCCTCTGTGAATTGGAGAAATGACAAGCTTGCAATGATGGCGCGTACCGGTCATGTAAACAGAGCCTGGCGGAGGGCGAGCATGGTAAGGAGCTATACATCTGTAGCACATGGCCTCCACTTCCTTGTCCAAAATGGCTGCTTAGGCTCCAGTTACAACAAAAGAAACAGGGGAAGTAGAAAAGAAACCATTCCTCTTTCCTTTATGAATATATCTTAAGAACTGCACAAGGTACTTCAGCTAACTGGCCAGTCACGTGCTTACAGCTGGCTAAAAGGCAGGCTGGGAAATGTAGTCCTAGTTTCAGAGATTCAAATGCCAAGCTAGAAACTATGTTCTGTTACTAAAGAAGAGAAGATAGACATTGCCAGGCAAGCAGTGAGCAGTGTGCCCTCAGGAAACCATGGTAAATACCTAAGGAATATGGCGTTCCTGTATAGGAACGTCAAATGGAGGCTAAACATGTTTAATTGTGGATGCAGAGCTTCTAGCTTTAAATCTTTCTGAGATAAAATGAAAGTCTATTTTACTTAGTACTTTGGAGGAGGCAGAAGGCATGCATTTGGGGATTTTGAAAGCTCCCAACCGGATCTCAAGATCCTAAGGTGATAGTTTGCATTGAGTATTCTTTTGCTTAGAAAAAGAAGACAGAAGTCCACACAGTGAAGACTGAGGTCATTCCTGCACAGCTTGGTCCCCATGCCACTCGCTTGCTCACGACTTTTATTTCCAGAAGACCAAACAATTTCCTTATTCCTAAAATTACTGTGATGCATCCTGTTTCTGTTCTTCCTACAGTCCCTCGGTGCGAGTCATATGGCTTTAGTTCTCACGTCGAGCTGTGCGCAGCTGGGGCAAGCTGTTGAGTGATCCTGCCTCTGCAATGAATAACATCAGCAGCAAATATTTATCGCTTGCCTGGCAAGTGTTGAGCACTGCGCCATGGTATTCTCTTACTATTGCATGCAATGGGCCTATGGAATAGACAACCTGTTCTCATTTCATAGACAAACGGACCCACGATCAAGGTTAAACACAACAGAAAAGTTAAGTTGTGAGAAACCAGAAAGCAACAAGTGGAAGGCCTAAAAATTTGATTCCAGAGCTCAGGATTAGAAAACTACAGATGACCAAACGCACTCAGTTTCCCCTGTCTAAAATGAATACCCTCCCTAGGCTCATTCTGTGGCAGGTACCCATTCAACCCACCAAACAAAACCAAAATCCAAGTATCCCTTTGGGACTCTAACTGACTCTGGCCAGAACTATACACAGGCTTAAGGGATTTTTCTCTCTCCCTCCCTCCCTTCTTCCCTCCCTTTTCCCTCCTCTCTTTCTCTCACACACACATACTTTTGCATACCATACACGCACACACATGCACACAATGCTTGCATGTATGCATGCACGTACACTTTCATGCACCCATGCCTCCCTCTGTCTCATGCCCTCTACACAAAGAAAGCAGGGTAAGTAAATATGGGAAAGGATGAATTAATAATTAGCTAACTATTTGGCGAGAAAACCAATCTAAATGTCAAATCAGAACATAAACCAAAATAAATACAAGTGGATTAGAGAACTAAAGGTTTTCTTTAAAAAAAAAAAAAAAGAAGAAGAAGAAGAAAAGAATGAAAGAAAAAGAGACCAAATATCAGCACTCTAGAGGGAGAGAATCTTCTGTGTTTCTAAGGAATGAGCAAAATCATAAAAGAAAAGCTCAGTGCACATTACTAAACTTAAACCAATGTCCTTTTGTCAAAATGTAACTAAAATTAGAGGGGATTTCAAAGAAAGCAGAACATATTAGTCTCACTTATAACAGAAAAGAACATTCTGCTGTGTGTGAAATCCTTGAAATAAGTGAATGTAATATTTTGATCCACTAAAGACTTCAGTCAGCAGCATGGATGACTCTTACAAGCAAAATGTTGGGCAGAGTAAACCAGGCTTCAAAAAGGAGGTGCAACTAAAACTTATGAATGCCTACGTATGTCACACAAATAAAAGAAATAGTAAGAAAATGATCCTCAGAAAGAGCGGGGGGAGACAGTATGTCCCTGATGTTTCTCAGCATGAGCCACAGTTGCAAAGAAGTTTTCTGTCTATATAGTTTTCACACTGAGCACATATTTTATATGTACTCTTCCTTATACACAGTGGTCGCCCCTTATTGTTGGCCTCGATTCCTACAAATTCAATCACTAGAGTTTCAACTTCGAACATTACATTTTAAATAAAGCAATAAAGTATAAATTGTGTCCTGATTTAAACAGTGGTATGAGATTTCAGGTTTCTCTTCATCCTATCCTTTAGGGAATTATTCCTTTTTCAGTATGTACACCCCGACTACACTACCTATGCATTGGGAACTCGGTACCTTTTACTAGATCAGCCGTCGAAGCATTGTAGTGCCCTGTGCATGTGGCCCTTATACACGCATTAGTTGTTATTGTGTCTGATAATGACCCCAAGCCTAAATGTCAGGATGCTGGCAGTTCCTATATGCTAAAGGAAAATTGTAAGGGCTTCATTCCACTGAGAAGGTGAACATCTCAAGAAGGAAAGGAGGACTGCATGCCAAGGTTGCTAAGATCAATGCTAAGAATGAATTGTCTATCTGCTGAAATGGGGAAGAAGGAGGGTTGGGAACACACACTAGTATCACTGTGACACCTGAAACCAAAAAGAGAAACAAATTCTACCACAGTCCACGATAAAAATTTTAAGATGAAAACGCATTAAACATACAGCTATATTAGATGGGGGTGGTGGGCCGTGGTAACAGCACATACCACTTGAGGCAGCTGTGTACACAAATATTTTCCCCAGAGTGGAAAAGGACTAAAGAGAACTATTACTGCATGGCTAATCATGCTTTTCTAAAGAAGGTGGATGCTATGATAATACTTTATTTCTTTTATTTGAATTCTCTCCCTGGGATTACTGATCCTGACTCAATACAATACCTTAGCTAGAATTCCGAATTTACGGTTTTCTTTCCAAATCAGCCATTTGTCACTCAGTCTATTGCCATCTGGAGTTTCACCTTCTCTCAAGGTAGGACACCATGGTTTTACTTCTAATGTCACCACTTATCTCGCGTCTACACCAGCATTGACCCAGGCTCAGCATACTTTCCTTTCTCACTGCAACCATGCCAGTAGCCCTTCTGCATGTCCCAGTGCCACATACCAATCCAATGGACTCAGCGATGTGAATAGATCCCATGTTTTTAGTCTAATATTTTGAGTGCTAATGATATGCCTGTATGTCCATTAAAGGAATCGCTATCCAGGACTAAGTACCTAAGCCACAGAGATCTCAGCATAGTGGACAAGAGCATGACATGACGCGTAGATTCTATTCACGGAAGTTCGAGTCCCAGTATTGATACTTAGTTGTTGCACGACCTTGAGCAAGTCTTTCTTTTCACCCCCATCCTCATCTGGAAAATACAGTTAATATTAACACCTACCTTAAACCTTGTAAAGATGAAACTAAATGATCCATGCAGAAGCTCTTGGCACCTCGGTTCCTGTAATCATCGGCCTAATAACTGCCTCCCTCACCATTGCTTCTCCTATCCAGGCATATATTTGAATTTTATAGAAGACACCCAGAACATTTAACAAGCAGTTAATTTTACTAAAGGTATTTTTTTTGTCTGTGCCTGTCACCTGCCAAGTCAGCAACCTCATGTAAGAATCGTCTTGAAGAAGTGCTACTCTCAATTCATCTGTGCAATAAATGCCTTTACACAGTCTCGGGCCATAAGCCTCTTTTAGATGAAGTTCTGGTGCATCCCGAGTGATGTCCTTGGAGAGATGACAAAAGTGATGGGCAATGCTTTTGTGAGCCATTGAGAACTAGCACATAACTACCAAGGAAAGCCTCTGTTTGGCTTGTTGCTGTGACAAACCTGGGACTGGGTGAGGGAAGTCAGAGTTCTGGAGGTGAGAGTAGAAGCAGTTCCGAGATTGATGGCTTGGCTCTGCCTAATTGGTTGACTCCATTGTTTTGAATTTTGAGAACATAATAGCTAACTAATTAACATCATTGTGAATTACAGTGTATCTTCTTGATCACACACCAGATGCCTGAGTTATGTGGCAAAGTGCATGTGCACTCAATCGCCATTCCTTTCACAAAAAAAACGGCTCCTCCTCTGTGCCTTTCAAAGCCTGTGTCCCATCCAGTACCCTCTGCAGGAGAACTGAACAAGCTGGCTGGGGAAACAAACCTGTTTCCCTGAGGGATAAATGCTCCCTGCAAACTGAAAAGCGCTTCCATCCCAGGGCCTTGTTACCCAAGTCACCGTTGAGCTCAGCTCCTTACGGTGGTTATCTACAAGCTATAAAGCAATAGCCATGTTTCTTGAGTAGAATCTATGGTCTCTCACGAAGCAGGGTGTGTGACAAGCCCATAAAATGCAATTACACGGTGGATCAGGTTGAGCAGGAACCGTACCTGGGTATAACAAGGTTACCAGCATTTACCTTGTTGAATTCATATGCGAGCACAATGGCTTGCCAATTTCTCGTTATATCTTACCTGATTATCTACAAGAAAATAGATTATGATTGTTGCTCTGCATCTGGCTTTGAAAGGGGACAACATGTATGGGCTTAGAAACAGGCAATGCTTCTCTCATCTAACTTGAATATATTACCCAGAAAAGCCACAGAGACCCTGGTTGACATATTCCATGGTTAACTATGTGCTTAACATTTATAGACCATTTAGTCCTTGTCTGCATTATAATTTTGCTGTGTGCCATAAATGTAAGAATGAACCTTAGTGCGTTGTGATCTATGACTTCGGTTTATTATATTTCCATAAAGCTGTCCGATATTTACTATGGTTTTATAACATTGTTAAATAATTGTCTTCAGCTGCCAATGAGAAGCCATTACCACCGCGGTAACAGTGTAATTTTCTGTATTCCACTGTGGGTTTCTTTGGCATCACCGATGTGGCACATTTTCCATTAAATATTACAGTTCATAAAATTCTAAAGGTGACAGCCAAGCACTGCCATCACTGTAGTGAGAACAGAGTCTAGAACTTTACCCTTGGTCCATTGGAAACAGTTACTGGGAAGAGCTTCAAAGGACAGAGAAACACATCATGAAAGGTGAACCTGTCTCCTGGACATCTCTAAGGGTATCTCATCGAGACGTCTCACCAAGACAGAGCAGATGCTGCTCCCTTGACAGCATCCTGGAGATGCTGTAAGTAGGTGCTCAGCTCCTGAGTCCCCTGTGATGCTCAGAGAGACTTGATCTGTCAACAGCACGGATCACAGATCCCGCAGCTGGATTTTATTGTCTTTATAAACTGTGGTTACAGAAAAAAAAAATTCATGTTGGCTTTTTTTTTTTTTAGACTTTTACATTCGAGCCAGAGTAATAAATTTCCTGGAACTAGCAGGCTTCTCTGCCTCTATCTTATTTGGGGGGAATTTTTGTTGTTGTTGTTGTTTGTTTGTTTGTTTGTTTGGTTGGTTAATTTTTTGAGACAGGGTTTCTCTGGGTAGCCTCGGCTGTCCTAGACCTCTATCTGTAGATCAGACTGGCCTTGAACTCACAGAGGCCCACCTGCCTCTCCTCCCAAGTGCTAGTATTAAAGGCATGTGCCACCACTGCGGGTCACATCCTGAGCACTAAGTACAATGTTTAGCACACAATACACATTAGATGATTCAACAGGAATTTTTTTAAAACAACATCATTTTCTCTCACCTGTAGGGTCTTGAATTCTATAGACCTCTGATGACCAAAAGCTATACTATTATTTCAGGAAAATCAAAACTACAGTAAGCTTAACATAGTCACCTCTTCTGTTCTTTAGGTTAGCGTGGCGGGATTGATATAGCATCTCTCTCACCCTGAACTCGAGAACTTCCTGCCTCTGCCAACCAAATGCTAAGATAACAGACATACACTAGCATGCCTGGCTGAGAGAGCTACCTTCGGATTTCAATGCACAGACCTGTTTCAGGCAGCTGCAAGTCCAAATCAACCTTGAACTGGGATACTTGTCAGCTCCTCCCTGATGGCATGCGAGACTGACAAGTTTATATGACTACATCCTTGTCTTTGCTAATAAGACATAACTTCTGTTCCCAATTCAACTTTGCCTTCAGCCTACCCACACCCCAGCTGCTTGACACATCAGGCCATCTCTATATTGAAAGCTTTTCAGGTGAAGACAACAGGTATTCCTGCATGCAAGATGTGATCAGTTGAACTCTTCAGAGAAAGAAAAAAAAAAAAAAAAAAAAAAAAAACTTGCTCTTATATCTCCAGAATTATTTTTAATATATAGGTTAGCATTAAACTAAAATACTTCATTATGATACTTTTAAAATTTGTGTGTGTGTATGTGTGTGTGTGTGTGTGTCTATGGATGATATATTTGCATGCACATGTCCATGTCCGTACCTATGTGCATGCAGGCATGCACATTTATTAGATTCTTGGCAGCATGTCAAGGATCTGACTATTTCTGGTTCTGCCAGCACTGGAGTTAGGGACTGAGGCCTCAGTGCCTGGCTTTTTAGATGGTGGATTCCAGCTCAGGTTTTCAACCTTGCATGGCAAGCAATGTATCATTGATTGAGCCTTCTCTTCGGCCCCTCATTATGGAATTTTTGTACTTACGTGTTATAATATTTTGTTCCAGTTGACCCCTTCTTCACTGTCCTTCTCTGTGCCTCCTCTAGCCCCTTCCATTCCCCAAGACAGTCCCAATTACATGAACTCCACTGCCCCCTCTCCCCACTCCTGGAGGATGTCTTCCTCCCCTCTCATGGACACACACATAGAATCAGATACACATACTCATGTAATTTAAAACCCAGGTTCTGCAATGATCTAAAATGTGGTTATTAAATCTCCACATCTGGCTTATTCCACTTAACATAATGATTTCCAGATCCACTCATTTTCTGACAAACATCACGATTTCATTTTTCTTTGTCTATTCATCTGTTGATGGACATCTTGACTAATTTCATTTCCTGGATATTGTAAAACACGCAGCACTAATCAGAGATAAACAGGTATTTCTATAGTGTGTTGTTGACTCATAAAATCTTGGGTATTATATATATCATCATCTTGGGTATTACATTGCTGGGTCATGTAGTGTTTCTGTTTTCTGATTTCTAGAGACCTTCATATCGGCTTCTATAGTGGCTGCACATGTTTGGGCTCCCGCCAGAAATGTTTAAAAGTTTAAAGCAGTGGTTTTCAACTTCCCTAATACATGCTGTGGTGACCCCCAACCATGACATCATTTTCATTGCTACTTCATAGCAGCAATTCTGCTACTGTTATGGATTGTAATGTAAATATCTATGGGGTTTTTTTTTTTTTTTTTTTTGATCATCTTAGGTGACCCTGTAAAAAGGTCATTCAACAATGCCCCCCTCGAAGAGTCATGACCCACAGATTGAGAACCACTGATTTACAGAGTCCTTTTTTCCCACATCCTTATCGGTATGTCCGTCATTTATTCTCCTGATAGTAAGCACTGGTTTGACTGAGGCGGCTCGGCTCTCAAAGCAGGTGGATTTCCCTGATAGTGAAGGAGCTAAACGTTCTTTGACCACACACTTCTTTTGAGACTATTCACTTAATTAGCCTATTGGTTGATTGATGATTGTTTGATTGAGGATATGGAGAGAGTTTTTCAGCTCTTTACATAGTCTACAGAGTAATATCCTAGCTGAAGTATAGATGGCAAATATTCTCTTCCATTCTGGAGGCTGTCTCTTCTGTCTTGTAATTTTTTTTTTTTTTTTTTTTTTTTTTTTTTTTTTTTTTTTTTTGTCTTTGCTGTGTAGAAGCTTTTCGGTGTCATGTAACCTCATTTATTTTCTGCACTACTGAAACCTTTTCTAGAAAATCTTTTGCCTACATCTATTCCTTGGAGTATTTTTGTGTTTTTCCTACATCAGTTTTAAAGGTCCAGTACTTGGTTAAGATCACCAATTCAATCTGAATTGCTTTCTGTGCACAGTGAGAGATATGGTTCTAGTTTCACTCCTTTTACAGGAGGAAATCCAATTTCCCAGTACTACTTTTGAAAGAGTCTGCCTTTCCTCCAAAGTTTGTGTTTTACTACTTTGTCAATAATTACTGGACTGTAGCTCTATGGTGATCTCTCTCTCTCTCTCTTTCCCTTTCTCTCTCCCTTCTTTCCTGTCTTCCTTCATTCCTTTCTTTTTCTCTTTTCTTTTGTCCTGTATGTCTATTTTCATGCCAGTAGTATGCTGAGGCTCTGTTGTTACTATGACTCTGTAATATAACTCAAGATCAGATATTTGTGACCCCTCTATGACTGTTCAAAGTGTTGCTTTGGTGATTTGGGGTGCCTTTGTGTATCCATAGGAATTTTAAAATTTTCCATATTTTTAATAGTTCTGTGAAGAACACCGTTGGGGCTGATAGGAACTACGTGAAATCTGTGAGCTGCTTTCAGAAATGCAGCCATTTTCATACTATTAACTCTGCTGTCATGCACACAGGAGGTCATGGTTGTTTCTTCTTCAGTGGTTCTCAACCTTCCTAATGCTGTAACCCTTCTCGAAGTGGTGACCCCCAACCATAACATCATTTTTGTTCCTATTTATAACTGTAATGCTGCTACCATTGTGAATTGTAATGTAAATATCTGATATGCAGGAATCTGCCAATCTTTGAGTTTTTCCTTGTTGGATAGAACTAATTTCCTAATTGAGAGAAAAGTAAAAGTTGAAAACCACATTGAGTCAATACATTATTTAGATGCAATGCAGTTTCTTACCAGCACCGTGTTTCCTCCTGAGAAAGACCCACTGTTCAGAAAACACCCAAGCTGCTGCACCTCAGGATTTTCCTAGCCGAGTAAAGACCTTGTATCAGAGTGTGAGCTCGGCGCATGCCCACACGGCTCAGGCAACTTCCTCTGCTCCACAGCCTGTGTCGTAGCACCATTAAGTAGCCATACTGCAATGGCCATAGAGCAAACCTGCTACAGGAAGGAAGGAAGGAAGGAAGGAAGGAAGGAAGGAAGGAAGGAAGGAAGGGAGGGAGGGAGGGAGGGAGGGAGGGAGGGAGGGAGGAAGAGAGGGAGGGAGGAAGGGAGGAAGGAAGGAAGGACAGAAGGAAGGAGAAAGGAAGGAAGGAAAGAAGGAAGGAAGGAAGGAAGGAAGGAAGGAAGGAAGGAAGGGAGGGAGGGAGGAAGGGAGGAGAAAGGAAGGGAGGGAGGGAGGAAGGAAAGGAGGGAGGGAGGGAGGGAGGGAGGAAGGAAGGAGAAAGGAAGGAAGGAAGGAAGGAAGGGAGGAAGGAGAAAGGAAGGAAGGGAGGAAGGGAGGAAGGGAGAAAGGAAGAAAGGAAGGAAGGAAGGAGAAAGGAAGGAAGGAAGGAAGGAAGGAGAAAGGAAGGAAGGAAGGAAGGAAGGGAGGGAGGGAGGAAGAAAGGAAGAAAGGAAGGAAGGAGAAAGGAAGAAAGGAAGAAAGGAAGGAAGGAAGTGAGAGAGGAAGGGAAGGAGGGGGGAGGAAGGAAGGAAAGAGAAAGGAAGGAAAGAAGGAAGGAAGGAAGGAAGGAAGGAGGGAAATGCATGGAAAGCTCCCAGCCCTCATGTTCCATTCACATGGGGACAGAATGGCTGTGTTTGTTTGTGAAGGACAACCCATTCATTAGCTGACAGATTAACAACATCATCTGCAAGATGACACATGAATAAACATTCCCAACTTCATTCTTGTGGCATCACAGGAGGGTAAATGTAAGAATTACGGGAGTCTTGGGACTGAGTATGTTATCCGAAGAATAACATATCATGGTTTCTAAAATTCAAATTTATAAAAGATTATTATTACAAAGGCATTATGATAAATTATAATGAGCACATATTATTAGCACTTATTGATGTTTAATAAAAAGACAAATAATAATTACATAATTTCAAATACAGGAGAACTAATGGAAGTTTTTCATGATTCCTTTGCTGTCTTTTTCAAAGTAAAGAATATTTCTCATTCTTTATAGGTATTATTTTCTGTTAGTTCAGAAACAAGACAGAAATGTTATGGTATTCATTTTTCTTATTTCTTAGATTAATTTTTAAAAATTCCTTTGGTCAAACTGATACATCAAAACTTTATGATATGCTACCATTCAACAAAAATGCAACATACCACAAACAGTTAATTTCCCTTTATAATCCAGAAATTACCTCTCAACATCAATATTAATTAAGCATTCTACAACAAATGCACTCTCAACAAAGAGGTAATCAAAACACACAACTGTTCAAGGCCAACTCTACAGGGCTTAATTACTGACATGTGTAACCAATTTATTGGCAATTCAGCATAAACATTCCGGCAGAAACCTCGAGGGGTGGAATGTTATGCTTCTTATAGTGAGTTCTATTTTCCTTTTCCTGTAAATGTATGTGGAACAAACCTTCATTCATTCATTCATTCATTATCCAGGCGTATCACAAGTAACCACCGCCTCATCCCTTTGTGACAAATACCATCATCATCTGTATAAGGTATGTAATGTGGGTGATGCAGTTTATGATCCAGAGATGATGACAGATAAATACTATTAAAAATGAGTTAAATGATATTACAGTTAACACAGTACAAAGAATATGCTAACCATGTCAGAAGAGGGCCTCCGGGAAGAACCCTTCAGAAGCAAATGTCAGAGATCCTATGTTTGTATTCCTCTCAGGCAAGACACAGAATGGTCTCCAAAGGGTAGACAGCATGACTATGGGAATTTCTGTTACTTGGAGTCACATCATGCACCCAGTCCTGCTCATCTCTCATCCCTTCGTAGACACCCCTCACCATTGCAACCCAACCCCCAAAATAAAAAAAAAATACACAAACAAAAAAAGATAGAAAAAAAAAGCATAGAAATCATCTCATCATGGAAGCCGTAGTGTGTCACACAGTGCGTCTCACAGTCTATCTTGTCCACACATCTTCACTTGCAACACTCATTGTAATGACTCGTTTGGTCTGGTTCGAGGTCTCTGGCTTGAACTGAGTCTCACTGAGCCTCCTCCTGGCTGCATTATGAAGATTCTGCAGCTTTGGAACAAGAGGACCAGCTCTTTCATGCATTCCTACCATTTGCAGATGATGTAGATTTTGAGGTGGGCCAATTCAGAGCCCTTGATCTGGGCCTGGGTGGTAGCTGAGTTGGTCAGCCTGAGAACACTCCCTGACCCACACCATCAGGGTGAGCTCCCTACTCTGGCTAGGCCACCCAATGCCACCATCAGCAGGAGGCAGGATCAGCTCTCTTGCTCTTATGCTCTTGCTGCTGGCTCATCCACACCCACACCAGCTCCAGCTCCACTGTGCTGCTCTGTGAGGGGCTGGGCCAGCTCTCCTGCTCTCACACCCTCAGGGCTGGCTCACAGGGCTAGCCCTACTGTGCTGCCTAGGCTCAGTCCAGGAGAGGTTCAGGACCTGCTCTCCCAAGTGCTGCATCTGATGAGGGGCAGGGCTAGCTCTCCCATGCTTATGACTCTGTGGGCAACTTTTCTGACTCCAAGTAGTAGGGAGAGATGGCAGGGAGTCAATTCTATACCCATCCCACCCCATGACAGACAAGAGACAGAGTCGGTTCTCCCACACTCACACCCTCAGGCTGGCTCACCCTTACCCCTACCCCTACCCCTGCCACCAGGGCCATTCCACTATGCTGTCTGGGCAAGGTGCAGGGCCTTTTCTCCTGAACACTGTCAAAGCCAGCTCTTCAGGGTACCCCATTCAGTGAGAGACAGGGACAGTTATACACAGTCCCTAGACATTCACGTGGTCTCTGAGGGTTGCCCTGACTAGGGATGTCACCATGTTCTCTAATGGTAATATGAGCCATAGGCATTGACACCAACCTATGCTGCTGTGTAGCCACAGACCCAGACATGGACCTCAACAAGCAGCTCAAGCTAGGACCTCACCATGGCCCCAGGTAGCAGGGATGGCCATTGACAGCAGGCTCCTTCTCCTCTCTACTTTTGAGTCTCCAGTTCTATCTCTCTTCAGAGTGTTCAAGTTGCTCCACTTCTCACTCTCCCCTATCTGTGTACCACACACTCACACATTGTGTTGGCTCTTGCTGCAGATTGGCCGCATGGCTGGCAGGTCCCTGGGTGACATCCTCTGTCCACGCTGCATGGCTTGATGGCAAGCAGGTGTCTATGACTTGCCTGTGCCTTGTGCCAGAGGACAGGTTTGTGGTCCACAAGTCTCTATCTTCCTCCTATTGCCCTGCATCTTGGTAGGTGGAGCTCTGTGTGTCTATGGCCTGCCCTGGCCTGGCCTTGCGGGCAGAGGGCAGACCTGTAGGCATCTTTCCTCCTTGCTCCTCATGGCATGGTGGAACACAGGTCTCTGTCTGTCTTCTTCCTCCTATGCTGTACTGCATATCAGATATTTACATTAAAATTTATAACAGTAGCAAATTTCCAGTTATGAAGTAGCAACGAAAATAATTTTATGGTTGGGGGGGGGGGGCTCACCACAACATGAACTGTATTAAAGGGTTACAGCATTAGGGAGGTTGAAAACCACTGAGCTAGTAAGTAGTAGGATCTTCTTCTTCTTTTTTTCTCCATAAAATCTAGAAGAACAAGAGTAAGTTCTATGGTTTAAGATTAGCTATGCTATGGAGAAAGACAATGGGGAACTGGACAACAGGCAGCTTTTATATTCAGTGTGACTCAGGGTAACAATGTCTAAAAATCACATTAAAACCAAAATGAAATAAAGGGTCTATATTTTGAACCAATCACGATTTCTGTTAAACCTTCTCTTTGCCTGTGGCAGCATACAGGGTGAACCTTTATAGATTTGCCAACTAGAATTTCAACCGATTCTTCCCAGGTGTCCTCTTGGTTCGCTTTTTCAGCAAAATCTCTTTCCTATAGCCCAAACTGGCACGGAATTCACTTTGTATCCCAGGCTGGTCTTGAACTCACAGCAGTCTCCATGCCTCAGCCTCCCAAGTGCCAGGATTACCAGTGTGAGCCACCAAGCCATTCCACTGCTGGGAATAGTAAACCACTTAAAATAAGGTGCTCATAAGGTGAAGTGACTGCAAACTGAGTCCAGAATAGCACAGTGTACGGTCTATTCTTACCTGTCATCTGACAGGCGGCCCCATGGTAGCTTCGTGGAACAGTTCTCTTTATGCCCTGGTAGTTCATCAGTTATATAATGCTTATATAATTGAAATTATGACCAAGTAAACAAATTGAAGAACAAATCAAACTGTCATCAGCTATGCCTTCAGTTTAAGAGTTGAAAAAAAAAAAACAAAACAAACAACAACAACAAAGAAACAGACCTAAACCAGGGTTTATCTCACAACTTTATTGTACTTGTCTTGGAACCCTTTTACATGAGGGTCTGACTTAGAAATGGAACAAAGCTGGATGTCTGTCTGTCTGTCTGTCTGTCTGCTTGCTTGCTTGCTTGCTTGCTTGCTTGCTTGCTAGCTAGCTTACTCAAAAGATAAGTAATGTCTTCCAATATTACTCAAACTAGACCCAAAGTTATAAGCTTCAGAGACTGGCTTCAGTCTTCTGAGCTCTTAGAATCTTAATGTCCAAGGAGCACTTGGTGATGTTTTTCCATCTGTCGCACAGACCACACTTTTGAGTTTCAAGACACTAAAACAGTGTTTCCCCTGTCTTGTCTACACATTGGTCATCTGAGTCCCACCCGATGTGAGCAGAGCAGTACCCTGGAATCATGAATTCAAACACTGGACAAATGACCACAATGTAGCTTACAGCCTGCTCAGCTTGTCGTCGTTTTGCAGAGGAACGCAGAGTGTTCATTACTCCAGTGAGCGGGTGCTTAAATTGGAGTTAAGGGGACTGACTTTCCTCGGTGTCAACAAAGCAATGCTCTGTTTTCTTAACTGACTTCTGCTCTGAGCCTTCTGTTTTCCTCTATATAAAACTCCATTAATTTTTTTTGATGCAGTGTGTAGCATGAAATCACCCATGAGGTCATGGTTTATTCTTGCAAGCGTGTCCCTGAGCTACAACACCATTTCTGTGTGATTAACTCCATAGTGATTTTGCTCCCTTAATATACAGTTGGGGCAGCTGCTGGTTTTGTCAATATTCTTTTATTGGAACATGATCACATTCATCTATTACGCATTACCTATTGTCTATGGCTGTTTGGAGAATGTCACAACAAAGTATACGGCCCACAGAGACTAAAATATTTACTATCCAGACCATAGCTGAAAATGTTAGCCACCTGCTGATGTATGGGACCATCCATCAAAGCTCACAGTAAAACATAGGCCTGTCTGACAGCTCCACACAATAGTAACAAGACTAATTCTAAGAATCATTGGTACCTTTCAGCAATTCTATTAACGATTCCTCTTAAGATCACTTAAAATATCTGATGGTGGATAGGAGCTTTAAATGTTAGCCAGAATATGGTTCTAAATTCAGTGGCAAATTGAAACATAGCTTAAAATTGAACCCAGGTAGCAAAAAGAAAATGGGCTTGGATGAAGCCCAACTCTGGGAGGTGATAGCGGTCCAGAAATGGATTCCCTGCCCTAAATCCCCTTTGTGCTGTGGTGATGCCTAACCACAGATCTCGCGAGCACAGGAGCAGTTGCTACAGCCTGGGCTGCAAGCTTTCAGCAGGGGAGTTCCTAGGCACAGGCTCGCTCTCTTACACACATTATTCAAACTGGCTCTACTAATTGATTGCCTTTTGTTTAGAGTCCAAAGTAGAACATTATCCTTTTCATCAATTCTCTCAGCAGTCCGCAAATTTATCGCGTGTAAAGTTCGGCTTAGGTAACATTCAATCATCTTTCCTAGCAATTTCAGTGAGCAATGTTCCTGGAGATGCTTACCAGCCTGCTCTGCCTAGCCCCTGCGTGCAGCCTAGTCACTGTGTCCAGAGCGGCGCGTGACAGACGGCTAATGGTGATGCTCTTTAAGCTTATAATTTCTTTAGACTTTCTTGACAGTGTTGAAAAATGAACACCACTGTTTGCATTTCCACGAGCTATTCTTAAAGCCTCCTTTGTTCGGGTTGCAAGAAATGAGAAGATAAATCAAACACAACACGGGGATATTTAGGGAGGAGAGGTAACACACACTCCAGCATTATACTTTATATATTTATGCTTCTATCTTTGAATGTGTTTCGCCAAAATCTTTGGCTTCATCTATGGCTTGTGTTAATCATTTCGATTCAAAGTTTCTCCGAATTATCAGGCTCTTAAGAATTAAAGCAGTTATTATTTAGAACCTGATTATTTACAAGAAAATAAGGGGTGAGAGAAGGCTCAGGGGTTAGGAGAACTGACCGCTCTTCTAGAGGACCCAGGTTCAATGCTCAGCACCCACATGGCAGCCCACAATTATCTGGAACTCCAGTTCCAGGGGATCCAATGCCTTCCTTTGGTCACCACAGGCGTCAGGCACATAAATGGCACACAGGCATATATGCATGCACACAAAATAAAGTAACAAAGAATTTAATGAAATAATCTAGGCAGAAGAAGACAAATATTACATATTTTCCCCATGAGTGGGACCTTTAAAATGTTAATTTTATGGATGTAGAGAAATAGGACAGTGGTCACTAGAAGCTGGGAATGGCAGAGACAGTAGAAATGAGGAGCATGGAATGTAATAAATGGAAACACCCCTCTCTGGTTCACAAGATGGCCACAGTTTATTATTACTGTTATTATTATTATTGTTGTTGTTGTTATTGTTGTTGTTGTTATTACTTTAAAAAAAACTAAAAGAGAGAAGTTAGAAAGCCACCAACACAGAGATATTAAAAACATTGTAGACTATGGAAATGTATATGACCTCCACTTGACTATTACACATTGTATCAAATTATCAAATGCTCTTATTAATATGTACAAGTGTTGTGCATAAATGAAACAAAGCTGCGTGTCATCACTGTGCTGAAATGAAAACCCTCATGCAGATTATTCTATGAAACAGTTAAAGAGCATTTGATTTCATTTTTTTTTTGTCTATTTTATAGTTTATAATAAGTAAAAGGCAAAAAGGACCTTCGTTGAGCAACCAGTGTAAGAAAAAGTATCATCGGTTATCCGAAGATGAACAGGAAGGCTGCCTCAAGACAATTCAGTCATGCGTAGGTATGAGGTAGTCTACTGAACCTTTAGACTGGAGATTGATGAAAGGTATTGGTGCCTATCACATAATTGTTAGCACAAGAGCAAACGTCAGACCAAATGCAACCTAGCAAGTATTGTTGCCATGGATACCAGACATTCATGCATACACACCGCTACACAGCCTATCCTTTAAGGTCAGGAAGGTCCTCCTTTTCTGTCCTTTGTGCAGAAGGACATGAACGTTTCCCTGTGGTAGATGAGACTGTGTTCCAGAAGCAGGTTTCAGCTCACTGTCTAATGTAGGTACCTCCTCTTAAGTGAGGACATGCACAGTTAAAGGAAGTCTTGGCCCCTGGTCACATCCTGAGGGTTCTAGGATGCTGCCAAGAGACATTCTCGTGCCCCACTCCTAGAAGGGCAGGATGTGTTACCCCAGCTACTAAACAATTTGCTTATCTCAAATACCTCTCACTTCATCCATGGAAAAAATACTACTACCATCTCTTGGTCTCAAGTTGGATATTAATTTCTAAGTGATTTGGCTGTAATAATTCCAGGAGATTTGCTGTAAGATCTTTGACATGCCAGCTAAGCATTTCTTAAGACTGCTCCTGATTGGAACACTCATCTAATGGTCCCTTGGCATAGAGTTTATTTCTACACAAGACATGCTCCCACCGCATCATCTATGAGGGAGGATTTTAAAGGAATCACAGGCAGTTGAGCACACATCCATCTCTCGGCACCATGGTGCCTACATAAGCAAAACTTTAATTGGATAGTGAGTGCAGAGAAGACTGACTCAGCCTAGGGTGCTAGGGCAGCTTTGTAAAAGGAGCTGAGATTTGAATGGGATCTTGCAGTTCACTGGGCAAAAGAACAAATTTGGCACACACACATACACACACACACACACACACACACACACACACACACACACAAAATTACCCCAAGCCAAAAGACCAGAGTGTGCACAGGCAAATAGGCAAACCAAGCTGCCTGCCATGCTCAGACAGTAAGATACCCAAAGCAACTGACTATGGAGTAGGAGAAACTGGGTGAGAGAAAGGGGGGGGGTTTCTACAAATGGCCAGTAGCCAATAGCCTTTCCTTCCTTCCTGTCCTCTTTGTTTATCTCCATCCTCCCCACAGCAGGAGACAGAAAAGGGACATCATGAATTTGCCACTTCATCTTCCAACTGTTGCCAGTGATCTGGTGCTGCCAACTGATCACTGATTCTACAGTTTCCTAGGCTCCATCCCACTCCTCCAGGGTCAGATGCTTCGGCACTAGAATCCAGAAATGTGGGCTTTCTAAGCCTAATTTGTAATCACAGCCTAGAATACAACAGTATATATAGGAAGTTGCTGTTGTACATGGATGTGATTTCTTTTGGTGTGTGTGTGTGTGTGTGTGAGAGAGAGAGAGAGAGAGAGAGAGAGAGAGAGAGAGAGAGTAAAAAGAAGAGAGAGAAAGAGAGAGTTCTGAATTAGTTGAAATACAAAATCTTTGAAGTCCTACTAAGCTCTGTGTGTGAGAGAGAGAGAGAGAGTGAAAAGAAGAGAGAGAAAGAGAGAGTTCTGAATTAGTTGAAATACAAAATCTTTGAAGTCCTGCTAAGCTCTGTGTGTGTGTGAGAGAGAGAGAGAGAGTGAAAAGAAGAGAGAGAAAGAGAGAGTTCTGAATTAGTTGAAATACAAAATCTTTGAAGTCCTGCTAAGCTCTGTGTGTGTGTGAGAGAGAGAGAGAGAGTGAAAAGAAGAGAGAGAAAGAGAGAGTTCTGAATTAGTTGAAATACAAAATCTTTGAAGTCCTGCTAAGCTCTGTGTGTGTGAGAGAGAGAGAGTGAAAAGAAGAGAGAGAAAGAGAGAGTTCTGAATTAGTTGAAATACAAAATCTTTGAAGTCCTGCTAAGCTCTGTGTGTGTGAGAGAGAGAGAGAGTGTGTGAAAAGAAGAGAGAGAAAGAGAGAGTTCTGAATTAGTTGAAATACAAAATCTTTGAAGTCCTGCTAAGCTCTGTGTGTGTGTGAGAGAGAGAGAGAGAGTGAAAAGAAGAGAGAGAAAGAGAGAGTTCTGAATTAGTTGAAATACAAAATCTTTGAAGTCCTGCTAAGCTCTGTGTGTGTGTGAGAGAGAGAGAGAGAGAGAGAGTGAAAAGAAGAGAGAGAAAGAGAGAGTTCTGAATTAGTTGAAATACAAAATCTTTGAAGTCCTGCTAAGCTCTGTGTGTGAGAGAGAGAGAGACGGAGAGATGGAGAGACAGACAGAGACCTGAAATAGTTGAAGTATAAAATCATTGAAGATTGAAGTCCTTCCAGGCTGTGGGGTGTGTGTGTGTGTGTGTGTGTGTGTGTGTGTGTGTAGGTCTGAAATAGTTAAAATACAAAATCTTTGAAGTCCTTCTGCCAGGCTGTGGCATTTGCAAGAGGAAGAAGTGATTATGCAAAGGTGAGAGACTCCTGTGTCTCTGAAGCAATACCGGTATGATGTGACTCAAACCATTCATGCAGAGAACAAAAGCTCGTTGACTCCAGGAACCAGCTAAGAGGGGAACTTAAAAAAAAACAGGGAGGAAAAGAGATATGACAAAGGTCAACTGAGACAAAGCCTCCGAGGCTGTACCTAAGGCTGACCAGCAGAACTGGGCATGTGGTTACTCAGGGGCTCACAGCATAACGTCATCAGATCTGTGATGTCACTTCAGAGGGCGGTCTGGAAGGCCTTTTGAATATTTCCACACATCTAGTGAAATACTTCCCCAGTAAAGCTCAAAGGGCAGAGAGATCTGACCCACCTAGAGATGAGGACAGTGCATGCTAAGAAAGTAGATTCGGGCAGTCTGCCACTTTATGTTGGGGACAGCTTGGTGTCAGGCCTGGACATCTGTATTTCCTTTAACAAAATGATGTCACGAGAACTGTATGTAAGGAGACTATTCCTAAGTAGCAATTCAATTTCTCTGCTTTTGCTGAAATGACCAAGTATGGCAGGCAATTGAGTAATAAAAGTGGAAAGATAGGTTATTATATAATGACCACTTACTCAGTAAAGTGAAATCCATCAAAACACGATTCCACAGAGACTTTCTTTTAAAGGGATCATATAGTAAAATTTGGGGATTAATTACCTTTAACTGGTGTTCTCTTCCATTCCCTGCTAAATAACTTTGTCTAGAAACTTCTGAGTGGAATTGATCCTACTGGAAGTCATTTTCTCCTCTTTCTCCCTTACTCTTGTCTTCCACATGAACTACTGTTGTACTGGTCTCCAAATGGAGATGTCGGTACTAGTCTGGTATCTGGTTCCCTGTAACGGAGCCTGGGAGTCCGAAACTTCTCAAGAGAACAAGACACTAGTGGCACAGCGGCGTGATTCACACTCAGGGATTCCAGAGCCAGTCTGGCTTAGGATTTGCCATGTGGCTCATGTTTTCTTTCGATCCCCGATATCAGTAAAATGACTTGAGTTCTGAAGACCTGGAAGAAAGAACTAAAATTTAATCCAGTGCATTTTAATAAATATAGAATAATACAAATCTAAGAACATATAAGATAAAAAACAATGAGTCTACAAATTCAATAGGAGATAAAATGTAATGGAAAAGTTGTAGGTATACTTAGGGGCCAAGGAAGTACATTTAATAAAAAACAACTGGGGATTGTAGGCTCCCCTACACGGATGGTTAAAAATACCAACTATGAAACTATCACTTCTCTGTGGCTATAAATTTACTGTTGCCCTGGCTAGTTTTAGGTCAACTTGACACAAGGTAGAATCATCTGAGAGGAGGGAGCCTCAGTTTAGAAAATGCCCCCCCTAAGACTGGGCTGCAGGTAAGCTTGTAAGCCATTTTCTTAATTGGTGATTGACGGGGGAAGGCCCAGCCCACTGTGGGTGGTGCCATCCCTGGCCTGGTGGTCCTGGGTTCTATAAGAAAGCAGACTGAGCAAGTCATGAGGAGCAAACCAGTAAGCAGCATCTCTCCATGGCCTCTGCATCAGCTCCTGCCTCCGGGTTCCTGCCCTGTTTGAGTTCCTGTCCTGACCTCCTTCAGTGATAGACTATGATATGGAAGAATAATCCAAATAAACCCTTTGCTGTGCAAGTTGCTTTCCAATTATGATGTTTCATCACATCTATAGAAACTAACTAAGCCAATTGTCATAGCAATTGCAACCAGGTCCTAGCAATATTGCCAAGAAACATCTTCTCATAGTACCATCTTAAGTTACTGATGAAAGTATGTGGAAAGACACATCTGACTAGTTAGGAATACCTGCCAGGTCCTTTTTTAATGCAAAAACAAAAGCAAAAACAAAAACAAAAAACAAAACAGTAGCAGTCAGCGACTGACCCACATCACCATTGGGTTAATAGGAAGACGCAAATCAAATTCTACCACACGTTCAGAATCTAGTTAGAGAATAAAATGAACAGCTAACAAGACCTTTGTTCTCCTCACTGAAAATAGGGTTTGCCTCAAACATTTCAGCCAAACTTGATGCCTTTAATAGCAGGAACACCAAGAGCTTACTCCTGTCACTTATTTTGCTAACAAGCTACTATTTCTAAACATTTCCATTATCATTACACTAATTAGACAAATATCTGGTGTTAAGCCAACATAAAGATAGCTAGCTGTTTGCAAAAGCTGCCTGTAGAATGCAACCTCACCGGTCAAACATGAAATGACAACACTTAGAGTATGAATTCTTGATCTGGGCTACTAAGCTTTCCTAGTATTCAGCCTGAATTCACACACACACACACACACACATACATACATACATACATATACACACATACACACACATACACACACACATCCATACAGACACATAGATATGCACACATATACATACATACACACACTCACACACACATACACATATACAGACATACACCATGCATAAGCACACACACACATACCCATTACATACACATATACATATACACACATACATATACACATACACACATACACATATGCACACTTACACATACCCGCACACACAAACACATACATACATATACATACACACATTTTCTTATTGCTAATAAGCATATTTTAATATAGGAAGATGTTAAAGTAAGTATAGAATTATATACTAGGACAAAATTGTACTCTCATATGAAGAAAGATACATATATTTGATAACACTTGCTCTTATAATAGTTAATAAAATTTATTCTGTTACAATAGTAGATCAGCATATTGATTTGAATTTAAAATACATATTTGGGATCTAGAGTGACTCAGCAGTTAAGTAGCACTGGCTGAATATTATCTAGAAGACCTGGATTCAAATCTTAGCACTCACATAGCAGCTAATAGTTGTCTGTAATTCTAGTTCCAGGGGATACAATATTCCCTTCTGGCCTCCAAGAATACAAGGTACATATATGGAGCCCAAACATACATGCTGACAAAACACCCATACAAATTAAATAAAGTGATATTTTAATAAAATAAACAATATGTTTGAAAAGTTGATTTAAATGTTTTAATCTATATCAGAATCTTGGTTTTGTACAGTACTCTAACTTCAAAAAACTTTAAGTTTTTGCTATATTTATAAATATATTTTTAAGGAAATTATCCATAAAATTTAAGAAGTTTTTATAGTCAATGTCTTTCAGAAGTTTTCACATCTATAAAATTTCTAACTGTGATTAAAATGGTACTTAAAGGACTAAATTTTAAACAAGAACAAATACTATTCAAAGGCTCTATCAAAAATGGTTATTACAGACCTCTAGACTAATAAAACATCATTTTCAAATTGAAATAAAACCCAGCAGAACTAAATTTTTAACTATGATTTTATTCAGTTGAATATTAACGTTATCAGGGAAAATCTCTGTGTGGTCTTTTCTGCACATACAGTTTACCTCAGGGCCCCAAACTCAGCATTAATATCGCAAAACAAAGGTCCCTTCTCACAGGCTTGCAAGGAAGGTTGCTATAGTTACCGTAAGCTCTTACAAGGTTACACTATTAGAATAACTCCCTTGGGACCACCCAAAGAAGTGCCAAGAATCTCCATCCCAGGCTCTAGAACAGTGGTTCTCAACCTGTGGGTCAAGACCCCTTTAGCAAACCTCTATCTCTAAAAATATTTACATTACGATTCATGGCAGTAGCAAAATCATGGTTATAAAGCAGCAATGAAGACCATTTTATGGTTGGGGGTCAGAGCACTAGGAAAGTTGAGAGCCACTGGTCTAGAAGGGAACAGTGGTACCAAACCAGTATTTGAAGCTTAGCATACAGTTGTGGAGATAACCCCAATCTACAGAAGGAAAGATAAACTGAAACCAAAAAAATTTGACTGGTCTCAAATACCGCATAACCCAGAATCGGAGCCATGATTTGGTCTCTGTGTCCTAATCCAGTGGGCTTTGTTTGCTGTTTGATATTAACAAGCATTTTTGAAGTGCTTCCTACTAAGCCGGCAGTGTGTAGCCTGTCTCAGCTCTGAGACTATAGTAGCCACAAACCCCTTCACCCTTTGGAGAACAGAAGTCCATGGAAAACACACAGATAACAGGTTATGAGCTGGTGCTGAGCACTTTAAATCAGAAGGCGACATAAAGGAGACATGTGTCTGACAGGTAGACACTGCTTGGTTGTAACACTTCTATGTCATTTGGCCAAGAGGAAAGCCAAACATTCCCTATGATATGTGAACCAGGACCTGCATGCTGAGAGAGAACAGCCTGTCCCAGGTTTAAAGGTGAAAAACAGTCTTTTCCTCTACACCAGAAGACTCTCAGCTGAGGCCTCTAGGGTTTTTGTTTGTGTGTGTGTGTGTGCGTGTGCGTGTGCGTGTGCGTGTGTGTGTGTGTGTGTGTGTGTTTAAGGCATATTTACTACAAAAAGAAAATGGACATGTTGATTAACATGTGCCTCATACACGTGACACATGAGAGTGCCCAGAGACCAGAACTTTAAGAGGTACCCCAGAAATTAGTCTACATAGAACTTTTTAACAACAGATAAGAAATTTATTGAGAAATGATAGAACAAATTATTGGATTTCAGGTTTTCGAAATGAGGGATAATGGACATGTAACTACAGACTCTTAAGACATGTTACATCTTCACAAACATACCATAAGTTGAAAACATTGTAAGTCAATACACGTTGGGTATCACTAACCTGCTGAACACTACCAGGGACTGGCTGTTCAGTCAGGATCCTGCTCATGACTGGAAGCGGCTGCTCCCTGCCACTGTCTAATATTGTAAGAGATGATCACCTGTGTATCCCTTGGCCCAACCTCAAGTAGCAAGATTTTGAGGTCTATTTTCCACTGATCTATATAGCACTTTTTGTAACACGGTAAAAGTAAAACCATCATATGCTAGCCCATACTAAGACATGGGACGTCTGCATCAGGGGGAAAATGATGGAATAGGTTTGTTTGCTGACATCTCTAGTATGGTCTCTGCTAATGAGTCTAGAGTCATCTCAAGAATTCAGATTCCATCCCTATGCCAAAACACAGGTAGAAAACATTGCTTATGGTTTCCACTTATTAATTATCATTGATTTGTTTGTCAACCAGCCATACTTGGAGTTGCCATGTGCTTGTCCCTTCTACCAGCAAAGGATTATGGGAATAACATTCCAGGTGGTCACAGAATACTAGACAAAGAGCCTGGGAGTGAGAAGAGATTGGAAAATGGGGAGAGTGCGCATTTAAAGTAGAAGGCTTGGCTTCCATTCCAAAAACAGTAAAGGGTCATTGGAAGATGTTAAGCAAGGAGGGACGTGATTGGATTCACCCTGTGAGGAGAGCATATAATTATGTGAGAGTGTAAACAGGAAACCTACTGAGAGCAGCTACAGTCCCCTCCCTCCCCTCGTGAGACTGACAGATGAATCCTATGCTAGGATAGCAGCTGAGCAGAAGACAGACAGACTCTGAAGTGTCTGGGCGGTCAAACCCACAGGAGAGATTTCTTCTGTAAAGAAAATAGTTTATGCACCCCTTTAGTGGGCTTTGTAGTATGTCCACTGACAAGGCAGGGTTGATATTTTGAGATCTTTGGGATGCCTGTGTATTAAAATATCAGAAAAGGGAAGACATTTTCACACATTTCCAGATGAGTCTATCCTCAGACCCCGATATGATCCACTTCCACTCCCATTCCGTGTCATTTAGGGAGTCATTGGAGAGCCATTGATTTTTATGTTTCCCTTTTCAGTTGAATGTGTTACCGTCTTTTGAATTAAACAAAGAATGGCGTACATTGGCCACACAGTTACATTCGTTTAGACTGCTAATGCTCTGAGCAGTACGTTCACCATGCTTGCAATCAGTTATCAGCGTCGTCTTTGGACAGCGGCAGGTGCTTCTTATTGAAGAAACAATCAGATTAAGCAGAGACCCCATTAAGAAGAGGCAGACCTAGACCAGGATGTTGGTTCCCAACTTCCCACCCATGTGATTTTGAATTCTTTGAATCTTGGATGTTTATCATCTCCATTGATTCTAGTACTTAATGTAGCTTGCACTGGAATGGCCGTATGGCAGGCATTCAGAAAGGTTAGTTGTTATTATTACTTATTTTTCTTTCCATGACCTCTTTCACTTTCCTGATGAGACTTTCCAGAACTAAGATGACCTTAGTTCTGGAACTAAGACCAGAAGGAAATGTGCAGGGCATACCTGTCCTGAAGGCATATGGCATCTCTGTTATAGAGTATACATCTGCTGTGTACACAAGTAGATGGGCACTTAACTCAGGCTGATCTAAAAATGAGATTTCAAAGTTTGTCTCCTGGGGTCTTATGGAATCATCTGCTTAAGTGTCACAGCCTTTAATGTTGAAACTCTTTTTAATTAAAACTTTCATTTCTGAGAGAAAGAATCTAGGAATAAGAAAAAGCTAGAGTGGGTCCCCTGGCTGCTGAAATTACCCACAGCATAAAATAAGAGCCTCAAGGTCAAGGACCATTTAACTGAGCTTAGTAAAGATATTTTCAGACTCTCAAAAATCTGAAAGCCATTAGATTAAATATAATTCTGGGCACCGTACTCAGTTTAGGTCAATTCAGTCCATTCAGGCCCCATTTCCTTGCTGAACACCTATAATTTGTCACACGTACTTAAGGGAGCCCTTTTGTGCCCACTGTAACGCTACAATTAATTGGAGAATAAATCATTTGATAATTTGTTAGTCTAATTGCAAATATCACCACCTTTCATTGTCAAGGTCCCCCATAAGATTCTGGCCTTTCAATTTGATCTCTGTTATCTTAAAGTGCTGCTAAGCCTTGAAGCTACCAACAGCCCTTCTACACTGGGAGTAATCTTCAAATACATTTTTACTTATTGATCCCTTACTCCTCCAGCAGCTTAGGAATTCCCACATCTTTGATCTTCAAGGATCTTGGGGGGAAAAAAAAAAAAAACAACTGCTAATCACTCTCTAGCACCATCTAAGCACATGCGAAACACCAGGACTATACGCTATCGTTTCTTCCCCTCCTACAACCTGGCATAAGGGTTCCAGCAAGAATCTAGCTGAAATAATTACAGTGTCACCCAGTTCACCAATTCCAATGTCTCACAGCTCACAATGATGAATTCTTCCCATGGTGTGTTTGCATCAAGATCCACTCTGAAACAATTATGTCCAGTGATTCACTTCAAGGTGTATCTATCCACTCACATTATATACCTTGTATTACTTGGCATGGAAATAGCTAATACTCTGGACACTAGTCTTAGGACTTTATCTGGATTAGTGATGTCATTCTAATAAAATACTATAAAAAGTATCATTGATACCCCAACTTTATGGACTGAGGAGTGAAGAAAAAAACAGAGATCACAAAACTTGCAAAAAACAGGAGCTTGAGGGATGGATCAGGGGTCATGTTTAGCAAATCTCTGGAGGTGAGATTTGTGTGCTTGCTAAGCTAGCATGATCTCAGATCTGAGAACCCATGTGAGAAGCCTCATGTGCTCACATGAGCACCTATGACCCCAGCACAGAGGAGAGGGACAGAGACAGCAGGGTCACTGCAGCTTACTAGCTACAAACCTAAATTCAGGTCCAGTGGGAGACCCTCTCTCAAGGGAATGAGGGAAAGAGTTATAGCGTAGTGTGCCCAAAGTCCTCTTCTGGTCTTCACATGTACACGGGCACATACACCAGCACATATATGACATACGTCACACTCACACACACTCATATACGCACACAATTCCCCCAGCCCCTACAAATTTGCTAAACATCACTAGTTATTGAACGAAGCCTAATTGTTCAGGCTCCATGACCTGAGACCCTACAGGCCAATCTTTCTCAACTTTCCTAATGGTGTGACCCTTTAATACAGTTCCTCGCATTGTGGTGAGTCCCTCATCCAAAAAAAATTTTTTTCATTGCTACTTCATAACTGTAACTGTATACTGTTATGAATCATAATATAACTATCTGATATGCAGGATATCTAATATCTGACCCTTGTGAAAGGACTGTGCAATTCCCACGGGGGTCTTAACCCACAGGGTGAGAACTGCTGCCATAGGCTTTCTTAATCTGGTATTCCTGGCATTTTCCACCAGATAATTCTTGCTTGTTGGAGATTGCATTAGTTACTTTTCTCATTGTTATAAAAAACAAATAACTGACAAAGGCAAGGGAGGGAAGGGAAGGTTTCTTCTGTCTCACAGATTGAAGGCACACTGTCACAGTGGGGAAGACACTGGACAGGAACATGACCACACTGTCACAGTGGAGGAGACACTGGACAGGAACATGACCACACTGTCACAGTAGGGAAGACACTGGACAGGAATATGAGCACACTGTCACAGTGGAGGAGACACTGGACAGGAACATGACCACACTGTCACAGTGGAGGAGACACTGGACAGGAACATGACCACACTGTCACAGTGGGGAAGACACTGGACAAGAGCATGACCACACTATCACCGTGGAGGAGACACTGGACAGGAACATGACCACACTGTCACAGTGGAGGAGACACTAGACAGGAACATGACCACACTGTCACAGTGGGGAAGACACTGGACAAGAGCATGACCACACTGTCACAGTGGAGGAGACACTGGACAGGAACATGAGCACACTGGTTACACTGTGTACACACACAGGAAGCAGAGAGTGATGAACTCTGGTGCTCACAATACTTTTGCATCTTCTCTCATTCTGAGCCCCAGTTCTTGAAATGGTGCCGCTCACACTTACAGTGGACCCTCTGTTCTATTAAACCAATCTAGAAAATCCCTCATAGGCCTGTCTTTCTTCTGGAGGATTCCAGATTCTGCTTATTTAACAGTCAATATAAACCATCACAGGGCTGTACTGTGCATTGGAGGATGGTCCAGAGCATCCTGGCCTCTACCTCCTAGATGCCCCCTTTCAGCTCTTCTGAGACTCACCACATGACACCATGCCTTTCTTCAAAGCACACGACAACCATCTTTATAGCTATAGGGTAGTTAAACTCTGTGTTCAAATCCAAAGATTAATATCATCATTAATCAAATTGGTCCTCACTCAGAACAGAATTTCTGTTTTCCCTCACATCACCTGTGCCTCCTGTGTTTCCTCTTCCTTTTTTTCTCTTCCTAAGATGAAAGATGGTTTGCATAAGGCCAGAGGCCACAGGTCACAGGTCACAGGCATTAAAGAAGACATGCAATTCCTTAGGCAGTAACAGCTTGATCTCAAAGCATGCTACAGGGCACTTCAAATTCCTTTAATCACCTTGAAGGTGTGAGGAGAGGCAAACAAGCAGAATGTCAGTTGCTTAGTCTGCTTTAAGCAGGCTAGTTTCCACCTTCAGTCCTAACTGTGGGGGGAAAAAAACCCTTGTGGTTCATGAAACTCTAAAGAATATCTGGGCTTGTAGTCTGCTGCTCCATGTGCCAAGATCTTTCAGACAGAGAAGCATTGGGAGACTGATGCTCTTGCACAGATTTTCTCCATTTCCTTGGACTAAAGAGGACAGTTTGACCATCAAGGTGATGTTTACTCAGTTTTCCAACTCTTCCTCCCTAAGAGGATGCCTCTTAAAACTCCTGTCAGGGCGAACAGGCCTTACGGCCAGCGTCTCCCATGTAGGTAGGAAATCACACCCAATCAATAAGCAGCTAGGGAACTGTTTGTGTGGGACTTACTCAGCTTGGTTTCAACCTGAGTGAGACACTTTATCCATAAACCACCAGGCAGAGTGACACCTTTAAGAAGTCAGACTCTGCTCACCTGGAGTAAAAAGAGCCAACACGGTGCAGCAGGCTTTTCAAATGTCTCACAATGCTGTCACTTCTCCAGTAATGGCTTTGATAATAATACTTCCACCATATATGCTGTGTTTGCCCATGTGCTCTGAGCTACTGTGTTCTCTCTCCCACCCACAGCCTCTCTGTCAGCTATTGCAGTAAAGATTTCAGTGAGACACTCCCTTAGTTATTTTTCTGTTGCTGTAGCAAAGCACCATGACCAAAGCAACTTATAAAAGAATGCATTTAACTGGGGGCTTACTTCAAGTTTCCGAGGGTAAGTCCATCACCATCATGACAGAAAGTATGGCCATAGGCGTAGTACTAGATTTGATCCATGAGCACTAGGCAGAGAGAGATCCGACTGGAATAGCATGGGTGTTTGAAACCACAAAGCCTACCCTTCTAGTGACACAACTCCTCCAACAAGGCCACACCTCCTAATCCTCAAATACATAAACCTACGGGACCATTCTCATTCAAATCACCACACAGAGAAATCAGGAGCCTTACTTCTTCTAGTAGACACTTACCTACAGTGAGAGTGTTCAACCACACAGTGAGGACATTGGGTGTCTAGATAGACTGAAAGGCCTCCCACGGCCAGATGGTTCTGTTTCCTTCCATCTTGATTTTTAGCAGCAATTTCTGAACTCTTTATTACTTGCCATCAGCTGTTCTAAATACCTTACTTGTATCATCACACATAAATGTTACAGCAATCTCTTTAAGGGAGTCACTATAGTCACCATGCTAAAAATGAAGAACAATTCTACAATTCAGTTCCTAATGCTGTCTTCAAGAGTCCATAACTGAAGCAAGAGGAGACTCCACTAAACACTATAAGCATGCATCCATGGCCAATTCAAGTAATTCCTCTAAAATCTTATCTCAGGTCCTGGCCCACAAAGGGATCAAAATGAATCAAGTATTTAAATAAAGATTAAATTTAGTATCATTCCTATAAAGTCTATTAAGAAGGATGAGAAGGGGCCAGAGATATGGCTCAGCAGTTCAGAGTGCTTGCTTCCAGAGGACCAGAGTTCAGTTCCCAGCATTTACCTAAAGTAGCTCATAACTGCCTGTAATCCTAGTGCCCTCTTCTGGCCTCTACTTGTAACTACACTCACATACACACATACACACACAGAGAGAGAGAGAGAGAGAGAGAGAGAGAGAGAGAGAGAGAGAGAGAGAGAGAGAGAGAGAGAAACACAAAAACATGTAACTAAAAATAAAATGGGCAGGGTGTGGTACTGGATACCATTTTATCCAAGCACTTGGAAAGCAGAGGTGGGCAGCTATCCATGAATTCAAGGCCAGCCTAGTTTACATAAGTTCAAGACCAGCCAGGGCTACATAATAAGACTCTGTCTTAATAAATAAAATAAAACCAATCTTTCTATTTAAATAAGGGGGAGAGGTGTTAGAGACAACAGAATATACTTAATATCTGAGCTTCAGAAACACAAAAAGGCTAAGTTATCATATGAATTTCTAATTGGTTAAAATTACCCATCACCTACTTTTTAAAAATAAATATGTTCACATGATGAAAAAATTTAAAAAATAAAACATTTGCCATGGCTTTACACTGGTAATTCTGGGATGCATGAGTTTCATTTTCTAATCCTGATCCAATGTAATCAAGGAATATATTTTTGAAAGACCATATTTAACTGTAGTCTTATTTTGAATCATTTCACAAAATGTTAAAATTTTGGTAACCATCTCAGAAATCATGTTTTTATCAGATGAAATATTTTCTGATAATTTTGTCAAACATAAAAAATGGAAGACATGTTCTAGATGAGGAAAAATATCAAATGAATATAAAGGTTTAGCCACATTCAAATAAAATTTCATTCTGCTGTCCTTTCTATGTATCTGAATAGTTCACAGAAAAAAAAAAAGAACAACTATAATTCTAGTACTCAAAGAACTGCAGCAGTGGATCGCAACGAATTAAGGCTATCCTGGGCTACATAGTGACTATAAGGCCAGCCTGGGCTACAAAGTGAAACCATATCTCTAAAACAGCTGATCCCAACTTGTGGGTTGTGATCTCTTTGGGGGTCAAAGGACCCTTTCACAGGGGTCACCTAAGACCATCCGAAAACACAGATATTTACATTACAATTCATAACAGTAGCAAAACTACAGTTATGAAGTAGTAACAAAAATAATTTGTGGTTGGGGGGGGGACAGTGATCCCAACATGAGGAATTGTATTAAAAGATCTCAGCCCCAGGAAGATTGAGAACCACTGCTCTAAAACAAAAAATCAAAACCCCAAAGTTACCATTATCTGGAAAAAGTTAAATGATGGCTCAAAATTCAACTCGTTACTGCCACGATTCCCCTTATCATTTCCATTTGCGGGTAGTAACCTAAAGAGGATGTTGTGGTATCTATATCAAGACCACAATTAACCATTGCAGAATAAATATTTTGAAAATAAGGGGGAAGGTTTTGAAAACTGTCATGACATGCAGGGACCAGGACATGACCTGAATGCTGGGGCAATGGGAAAAGAAGTAGCAACACACACTCATGCTGGGATCAGGTGAGTCATATATATATATATATGTGTATGTGTGTGTGTGTGTATGTATATATACATATATATACACACATATATACATATACATGTATATGTATATATACATGTATATATATATATATATATATATATATATATATATATATATATATTCCTATATACTTAAATACAGTCTGCTCGGTATATAGAATGTATCTGTGTGTTTAAGTTTTCAGGGCTGACCATTTAGTTTTGAATAATAATTGGCGTGATCTTCCTGGGGAAGACTCTCTCATTCCTTAGTTTATAGCTATTTATGTAGGATTGGGGCCTCGTGGTCTTTCCCCATCCACTTTGGCATATATATTATTGATGTCCTTATTCAGCTCATATTTAGGAAGACATGTTTGTGTGACTTTATGGGTGATGCTTCTGGCATGACTGAGGAACACAATCTCACAGCAAACTGCCTGACCCTCTGGCTTTTACACTCTTCCTCCTCTCTTTTCTGCAATGTTCCCCCAGCCTTGTGCAGAAGTATCCATTAGGACTAGGCTCAATAACTGTGTATTTTGATTGCTTGTGGTTTTCTGTAATGGTCTATGTCTTTTGCAAAGAGAAGTGTCCTTGATGAGAGCTAAGAATTACACTCATCTGTGGGTATAAGGACAAATATTTAGAATATAGTTAAGGATTCTGCTGGTTCAGTAAAGTGGCAGTTGTAAGTTTTCTTCCAAGATCCATGGCCTCACTAGCCCTGCACACCCAGCTTTTTTAAAAAAACAAAATCAAAACAAACAAACAAAAAAAAAAAAAAAACCCCAATGGGTTCTGAATATTGAACTCACCCTGCTGGTGCCTGCAATGCAAATACTTTACTGAATGAACCAAATCCCTATCCCCAATACATAATTCAGTCTTAGGAAAGATATAAAATAGTTACTTTATACTATTTCGTGTATCTACTCCTTCACAAATATTTATTGCCTACTTTCTGTGCTAGGTATTGTGGCCCCTCTGATGAACAAAACGTAGTCCCTAGCCTTGAATATAACAGAAATTTTCAGTAAGGACACAGCCAGTGACACATTGCCTGTAAGAGCAGTTTAGTGGTAAAAGCAATCCAGGGGACAGGGTGGAGTGGGGCATGGGGAAATACAGGATGACAAGGCATGTCACATGGAGGACTACTGTGGTGCATTCCCAACCCCACAAGTCTGTTATCATAGGACAAGATGATATTTATCCCTGCTGCTATATCTACAACTCCTTTTGAGGTAGACCAGAAAGCTACAATAACTTCTGTTAACATATGTCAAATCTGACTACTATATTTTCTGTAGCTTTTATAACTATAGGTTTTTACCTCTTCCTGCTTCAGCTGTATTCTCTTCCTCATGGTCTCCTCTGCAGTCTGGCTCCGTAGAAATCTCCAGCTGCTCAGAGTGTGTTATTATCACCACTTCAAGGCCAGCAGGACTGAGAGGGAAGGCTGGTGTCTACCATGCTGATGCTTAGAGTTCAACTGCCAGCTGCCTGAATTACTCCAGCCCACAGAATTCCACTGCTCTTCTGTTAGGAAGAAAAGGATTACAGGATTAGTTTCATAACACCATTTCCAGCCTTCCATATATAGTCAGAGGAAGTAACTCACAGTGACTTCTATGACAGCTTTTGGTGTTCAGGCTGGATTCCCCAGTCAGACATCTGTCTGAAGAGGGGCAGCAGAGGTCTCAACCATGTAGGTGGGGTCAAGGGGTATATTATTACAGCTGAGAGCCTCAGGGTTTTACATCTCTTTTAGACATGCCACAAACAGCAACCCCAGCAAGGGAACAAGGCACAGAACAGTTGTTCAAGTTAGAAAGCCAGTAGCATGGGGACACAGGAAGTATGTCCTCCGTGAGTAGGGCAAAGTGTCCTTGAAATAAGCAGAGCCACATATCCACAGGAGCTCCTTACTCTGCCCCCCAGCTAGCACTGTTTTTAACTGCCCAAGGGAAACAAAGGGAATACATTTATCAGAAACCTAGCTCTTTCATGGTTCAACCACTCCAAGATACCACACCTAAAGCATTTATCATGGTTGCTGGCAATCCTAGCCCAGGCATTTCCAGGGCATCTGCAGAAGCACACATGTTCCTTCTAACCCTGGCCTTCCTAGGAAGCTGGGATGATGGTCTAAAGGAAAACCCAAGATCTCTACCCATCTCTACCCATCAAGATTTTGTATGTTGGTAGTTAGTGTGACACTTAAATAAATATTTTGAGATTTATAACTGCAAGGGATAGAGAAGTTTGCTAGGAAGGTGACTCCAATTGTAAAGCACTTACACCTTGCAAGCATGAGTTTGATCTCCAGAGCCCATAGGGTATTAGGTCTATCTTGTACCTTACTGACACAAATTGGTATAGTTATGCTCTAATTGTATTTTAAGAGAAAAGTTTTATTTTAACAGGAAGGGTGATATGTAGGAGGAGCTAAAGTGGGAGGAGTAAGGAGAGGAAGAGGAGGAATAAGGAGAGGAAGAAGAAGAGAGGAGGAGAGGAGGAAGAGGAGAGGAGGAGCTAGGTGATGGGGGGGGAGACGTTCGCATATCTCCACCGGTCAAAGATAGTTGATATATCTAGAATGGGTATTGGGTTACACTTCTGATTGTATGAACATCTTGTTATTGAGCATTACCAAACTTATAAAACCTTTGATTAACATTTTTAAAAATGTATAAAAGCAAAAATGAGAAGGGGGGATGGGATAGGGGTTTTCTAGGGAGGGGAAATACAGAAAGGGGGATGGCATCTGAAAGGTAAATAAAATATCCAATAAAAATTTTTTAAAAAAAGAAAAATGTGAGGTGTGCTAGCATAGCATGTATTTGTAAACCCAGGACTGAGAAGGCAGAAATAAAAGATTACTGGGGCTCTCTGGCCTACAAGTCTGACCTGATTAGCAAGTTTTAAACTAATAAGAAATGTGATCTCAAGGGAGGTAGATGGTTTTCCTGTGGGTGGTAAAAAAGATTGTCTTTTCGCCTTTCTGTACTTGGACACACAGAAGAAAGAGAGGAGGAAGATGATGGAGAGGAAAGGGGAGGGAGAGAGGAAAGTGGAGGGAGAGGAAGAAGGCAGAGTGAGAACAATAAAGCAATTGGGGTCCAGGAGCCAGGGAGCAGTAAAATTGCTAAGTTTAGCTATAGAGAGACCCAAAGGCAAGGATAACAAAGGCACTGAGGTGGAACAATCCAAAGACCATTTGAAAAGTGAGTGCTAAGATTCTGTGTTTAAAAGTATCAGAACTTGAGCCAGGGCTCCTTCTGGAAATTTAAGGGAAAGAGCCAAGCCTGGTGTTTGCATCTGAGAGAAACAAAACGCAATAGACATGTGCAGGAGGGGAAAAAAAACTAAAGTCTGAAGCATAAGCAAGACCATGATCCAGAGACAGAGCCGTGAGACATAAGCATGAAATCTGCAAACTCTTGCATCATGAGCCTGGCTCATCTTAGCCTTAGAGCAGGATAGAGAGAAGGTAGCCATAATGCAACCAACTCAGCATCCCTCAGGTCATCAGATGGACTACTCTGATGGGGTCTGTGTGTGGATTGAAAGATGCCACAGGATGGTTCAAACCAAAACCTAATACTAATTTTGGTTTGTGTCAAGCCTGAAGTCAACACTGCCCGCTTCCTTCAGGACACATGAAAGCCTGCTCAAAGCAGTCACTGTCTCACACCCTTAGAATGGCTTCTAACAATGTCAAAAATAAGACAGAGGCATAAAGAAACTGTAGCGCTTCATCACTGTTTAAGGAGTGTTACAATGGGGCACCTGCTATGGAAAACGATGTAGCTGCCCACCAAAATGCTGATACAGAACTACCGTGGGATGCAGCAATTCTATTTCTTTGTACATATTCAAGGTAATTGAGAGAATCTCAAAGAGACACAGTATTCTAGCATCTATGTTTAGTGCAGCACTGCTTATGACAGGCAAGGAGTGGCATCAGCAGGCGCACACAAAACACGGTAGAGCCATACAGTGAAATCGTGTGCCGCCTTCAGAAGGAATGACGGTCTGTCATAGGAAATGATTTGCTTAAACGCTGAGGATATTAAGTTACCTGAACTAGCCAACCAGAAGAGAGTAAATCCTGTAGTGTATTTCTATGAGTCATCGAAAGTGAGCAGTTTGTAGATATTGAAAATAAAATGGCATATACACTGATTTGGGGGAAGGAAAATAAGGAGTCATTGTTTAATGAACAAAGACCTTAAGGTCTGCAAGATGAACACATCCCGGGGATTGGTTTTTACCTGTGTCGATATACTCAACTTAAAAATTATGATAGCTCTTATATATTTTTATCCAAACAAAAATGAAACCATGGTGCTGGAAAGACAAGTGAAGGGTACAGACGGACATTTAACTATGCCAGCATGAGGACTTGTGTCTAAATCCCCAGTACCCGTGTAAAAAGCCAGGCATGGCCATGTGAACCAGCATCCTCAGGGCTGGGGAGCTGAAGAGCAGAGGCTTGGCTGTCCACAAGCCTGGGTCTAAATCCAGGGAAAGACCCTGTCTCAAGGGAATATATGGATAGTGATAGAACAGAACACCAGACAACCGTCTCTGGCCTCTACATACACACGTGTCCACACATCTGTCCACACAAATGTCATACCCCACGCATATACATCTCTCTCTCCCTCTCTCCTTCCTTTTCTTCTCTCCCTCTCTCCTTCCTTTTCTTCTCTCCCTCTCTCTCCCTCTCTTTCTCATACACACAAACACTTAAACCATAGTCCATATAACAGGCAATTATAAAATACCCTTCTTTGTACCTTATGATGAATTCATTTGTCAAATTAGCTTCATTCTCTGAAGGATAAATTTATCAGTGAAAGGGGACCATGAGGAAAGGCAGGCCGAGGGAAACTGGCCACTGGCCTTCAAAGAAGATGTCAGGATGCTAAGGCAGCCGTGGAAGGGGGCTTCTGGGATGATGGGAGGCATGAGGAAAGAGGACCACAAAGAGACGGGAGCGAGTGCACCACAGTATACTTCATCCTTTCCACTTTCCGCAAAGCCGCTATCCTTGGGTGACCTCAATAACTCACAGGCAGTAAGAGCAGGCAAAGACTGCCATGAGAAACACTAAGAATAATGTGGTTGAAAGGCACTCTGGCAGTGAGACCACAGCTGAGCGTCCAGAACCCCAGAGGCCGACTTCAGCCTGCCTCCCTGCCTGCGATGCACCCCACTGAACTTCACAGGCCCAGCTGGCAATTATTTTTAGACGAGTTCGTCTTTCCACGAATGACAGCAACCGTGAAGTATGGAGGGAGAACTTGGCCTAAAAGCCAAACAAAAGTCCCCCCGTTTTAGGAGCTATGACTGCTAGAGACAAGCTGCCGTACACAGTCTGTCGGCCTTCGCCAGGAAAGTGGCTTCTGCTAGCGTGTTAGGGGCTCTGGTTAGCAAAAGCTAGCTGGCTGTAGCTTTGATGCTGCCCCCATAGGGTGAGCCCTACCTGAAGGGCTCTCGGTGCCCTGCCCGAGCCTGCCCTGGTACTCCCCCTACCACAGGCAGGACTCTAAACCTGGGACTGTGTAGTTTGTCCCAGGCCTTGCCTACTCTTCACACTGGTCAGTATTTCGTAGAATGTAGCTCTGGCTCTGAGTACTGTCTGTCAGAACAGACCTGGGATGTGCGGATAAAAAGGAGAGGGCTTTCCTGTGGAAATACAGTTGTAACCCTCTAAAGCATTGACTTCCATCACTGGAGTAGGTAAAACATTATGGATTGCATAACTTTGTTTTCATTCAATCAACTATTCTGACTGTAGCTTGATTCCTGAGAGGACATTAAATGTTATTTCTGCCTTCTTGATGTTCCTCATGCACAGACCCGGGGCTCCCACCTAGCTCCAGTGTGGGAGATCCCCTCTGATTGGCAGTCCATCCCACATTGGCTCTAGCTGACAGACCAGTTGTCTTGGTCTCAACTTATTGATTTATTTGACAAGGCTAGAAACCTCAGGTGATGAGGACTACCAAAGACAGAATCCAAACTTCCTGAGGATGTGTGCATGTGTGTGTGTGTGTGTGTGTGCGTGTGCGTGTGCGTGTGCGTGTGCGTGTGTGTGTGTGTGTGTGCATGTGCATACATCTGTCTGGCTCTCCTGAGTCGCTAGGAAACTTTAACCTATCATTCCAGTCTTACAGCTTCCCTAAAGCCTCATCCTCCACCTCCCCATGCCAGAAACCCTTCAGTCATTGAGAATGGTTGTGTGACGCCCTGATTCATTCAAGCAAATTTTGCTTTCAACCCTGATAAAAATTATAGAATTTAATCCAGCTTGGCCAACATTAGACGACAAGATCTCCATTTGAAATACAGTTCATCAGAAACTGAAGGAGGGGCCATCAGGAGACCTTTCCACCTGGGTATTCACCCCATGTACAGCCACCTAATCTAAACACTGTTGTGGATGGCTGGAAGTGCATAATGTGAGGAACATGATATAGCTGTCTCCTTAGAGGTCAGCCAAAGACTAAAACACTCACAGGACAATGTTCACAATTAACCACTGATATGATCAGGGGTTTCCCAATGGAGAACTTAGTGAGAGGACTGAAGGAGCAGAAAGGGTTATTGACCCCAGGTGGAAAGCAACAATACCAAAAAACCAGAGCCCCCCAGGGTCTAAACCACCAGCCTGGGAACACATAGGGAGGGACCCAAGACTCCAGAGGTATATGTAGGGGAGGATGGCCCTGTCAGACATAGGTGGGAGAGGAGTTTCTTGGTCCCATAAAAAAAAAATGAATGAAAAATGAATGAATGAACACACAGTGGGGGGGGATGTGAGGGCGGAGAGGGGATAGTGAGGGGGGTAGGTGTGGTCACTGCCTCATAGAAGCATGAGGAGGGGGATGGGATAGGAGGTTTCTGGGTGGTGGGAGGAAGTAGGCTAAGGGGATAAAATCTGAAACGTAAATACTACAACCAATTTTAAGAAGCGGGGAAAAAAAAAAGTCTTAATCAGCTTGAAGAAGTTAAAGAAGAGTCAGCGCCCCTATTCCCTGAGCTTGGGGACTAATGTGGTTAATAATGGTCTGTCTTTCTAGGGACAAGTAGTAGTTTTGTTGGAACAGGGGGGATTAGCTAGGACTTACTGCATAGCCATAACCTACTGGTAGAAATCTGTATACTTATTATCAAGATGAAGTTATAAATTCTTAAATGGTACAAAATTTACTTTGATCTCAAATTTAAGGTTTTCATTGGTACGAGCCTCTTATTAATATAAAAATGAGATGAATATTGATACACTCATGGGCATTGTGCCTGTATAACATATTTAGGAATACAATGCCTAGACCCAGCCCTTTTTTAACTTTTTTAACTGATTTGGGATGGTTAACCTATGAGTTAAGGGACTATAGCAAATTCATATTTTTGAGTTTATTGTTAGGGTGCTTTCCATATTTTACTTAGAAATAGCCGAGAGGAGTTAACAGAAAACAGTCCAGGTTACCTTACATGGATAGTTGGTTTTCAAAACATCAGAAGTCCATAGAACTGATGCTACAAATATTTATATATTAATGTTCATATTGATTAGAGACCTGTCTGCTCCTGACAGCTTCCTGTCGAGGATTCTAAGAAGAAATTGAGCATCCTTGGAGTTCCTCCAGTTGTGTGGTAACAGCCACTAGGCAAGAATTGCCTCTCTCCATCTACAGACAAATTACTGTCCAGAAAAGGACACACATGCAGAATAGTCGACTGATTATATCTGCCTAGACAGAGTAATCAGTCCTTAATAATCCTGCATCACCAAGGTCTGTCAGATGATTCTGGGCCAGAAGGCTGAAGATTTGATGCTCCAACGTTCGGTAGTATAGGGGCTTTTCAGGTGTTCAGAGGTCTCTATAAATTGGCTAAGTTTTAGAAGCTATGCTTTGTGCTTCCCACAATTATAGTTAACTCAGTCATTCTGGATTTCTGACGGGGTTGAAAACTTATAGCTATTTACCGTAAGAGAAAAGATTTGAGTGGATGGTAGTCAGCTGACATTCATCCTAAAGCCAGGTTCAGAACTAAATGTTTTAGTTAGGATAGATGACAGAGGTGCTGGTTAGTCAACAAAATGATGGACTGGGTATTAGGACTATCTTGTACCTCACTGGTACAAATTGGCATAATTATGCTCTAATTGTATTTTGAGAGAAAAGTTTCATTTTAACAGGAAGGGTGATGTGTAGGAGGAGCTAAGGTAGGAGGAGTACTGAGAGGAAGAAAAGGAGTAAGAAGAGGAGGAGAAGAAGGATAGGAGAAGCTAGGTGATGAAAGAGAGAAAGAGGGGGGAGACAGGGAGGCAGATATTCATGTATCTCCACCAGTCAAAGATAGTTGTTATATCTAGGTCGGTCAGTGGGTTACACCTCTGATTGAACAATTCCAAACTTATAACGCTTATGATTAACATTATTTTAAAAAAATGTATAAATGCAAAAAGGAAAAGGGGGCATGTGATAGGGGTTTTCTAAGGGGGGTGGGGGGAATGGGGAAAGGGGATGGCATCTGAAGTGTAAATAAAATATCTAATAAAAAAAAAAGAAAAAAAAAAAGAAATACAGTTCATCAAGGTTAAACATGGACAGTGCATGGCAAACAAAGCCTGGACCAGGAGCCAGCTCTGCCCATTGTTAGCAAATTCCCTTTCCATGGCACCCCAAGGAGACAAGATGGAGAGCGTGTATCAGATGCTGGCACTGGATTCAACAGGCAAGAAACTGAAGGCCCACTTGTATTTTAGTATCAACAATGGAAAAACTGAATCAGACTAGTTAGCAGTGGGCAGGGAGCCAGCACAGACTTGATTAGATCTTCATTCTTGTGGTTTTTCCATTCAGGGAGAGAGAAGCTTGAATGTGGAAGAGAAGCAGAGCTGGCAAGGTGGCCAGCACCTGTGTGTGCCTGTCTCCAGCATCTCTTCAAGTGAACAAGTGGGGACTAGACTGTAGACACTAGAGGAAAGCAGGAAACAAGAAGAACTCAGCCAGGCTGGGACCCAGGCCACGTTTAACATATTCTTCATCGACCATCTGAAAACAGACCTCCCTCCCACTCCCAGCAGATGCTTTGTTGGAAGGTGTCCTCTTTGGAGACAAAGCTAAGAAACAGCTTGTCATTTCTGTACGTATTTTCCTGAACTAAGCTTCGTAGCCTTGGGCCTGGAAGGAATGAAAAGACTATCCCAAAGGAAGTTTCCTTTAGAAGGATAATCCAAAGATAAATCTAGAAGGTGCCTTCAACAACGTCCTGAGTTGGGATACCCAACATCCATATAAAACCTGGGTATGGCATCTGTCACCCAGCACTGAGGTTAGAGGGTGTAGAAATAGTCTAATCCTTGGAGTTCATTGACCATCCAGCCTAGCCAAACAATGAGCTCCAGGATGAGGGAGAGACCCTGTGTCAAAAAAAAATAACACGGAGAGTAATCGGATACACCCAACATTGACCCCTGGCCTCCTCATACTCACTCATGCATGCATGCACACACTCATGTGAATGTGTTTGTATAATACAGAGGGAGGGAGGGAGGGAGGGAGGGAGGGAGGGAGGGAGAGAGAGAGAGAGAGAGGACAGACAGACAGACAGACAGACAGACAAATAGACTTTTTTGATCCATTCTTTCTTTCCTTATAGAGCACCTCAGGACACACACCATCACCATGATGCCTAGCTATCTCCTTTCTTAGTGCACTCCCCACTCCCTTAAACCTGTGTTACATATGGAGTAAGACTGAGCCCTGCTGGACTACTATGTTTCTTCTTCCTTTGCCTGACTCCAAACTGAAAACCTAGCTACTAGACCTTATCAGTTGCCCTGGTTGCAGCATCAAATTGCTTCTTAATATTGCTTCCTGGGTTTGGAGAACCCAGGAAGAGCATTTGTTCATGTCTATATTACAAATCAATTGAGACTGAGAGTAGAGTTGTCTGAAGATCCACAAAGTGCTAAAGCCAGGGAAATAGTAAAAGCTTTGGTATGCCTGGCTTGGTGATGTATCCTTTCCATTCCTAGAATCTGGAGTCCGGGTCAGTGAGAACCTGTCTCAAAAATGAAATAAAATGAAATAAAATAAAATAATCGAGCTTCAACCTGTAACATCAGTGTATTTTGGTTCTGAGAAGGTACCATGATCAAGCCAATGTATAAAAGAAAGCATTTAATTTGGGGCTCACTGTTCCAGAGGGTAGTAGGGTTCATAACTATCATGGCAGCAGCAAGCAGGCAGGCGGGCATGGCACTAGGGCAGTAGCTGAAAGCTTATATCTGATCCACAAGCAGGAGGCAGAGAAAGAGAGATAGCTGGGAATGACATGAGCTTTTGAAACATCAAAGCCCAGACCAGTGACACATGCTCTCCCATGGCCACACCTCCTAATCTTTCCAAACCAGTTCTACCAACTGAGGAACAAGCACTCAAACCTACAGGACCATTCTCTCTCAAACTACCTCAGCTTTCTAATTTGAACAGCGGGATTAAACACAGCACTAGCAACTGGAAGGCTCCAACCTCATCCCCACTCAAAGGCAAGCTGCTGAGTAGTGGGGCTTGACTACACTGACAGACTTGAGCAGCCCTGAGCTACACGCACGCGCAATTCAGAACAGTTAGGAGTGCTACAGCAATGGCTGTCTCTTTCTAAAGCAGTGGGGAAGGAATAGCATCCCCTAAACACTCAGCAACACGAAGCAAATGTTCCCTTCAGTACACTTGCTGCACCCCAATGTCTGTGCCCCTTGGTGGAATATAAAGTTCTTGCAGCCAAGGACTCTCTACTGTGCACTGCCGTGTGACTCACATGTAGCCTTTGTGAGCTTCTCAGTGAACATCTGCCAACAGATAAAATTAAGTCCATTGTCTAAAATAAGTGCTGCTGACAATTATGTCAGAACACCCCAATTCCCACACCATGGTGTCTGAGTATTGAATAAAATACATCCGAGCCAGGAGTCAGCAGAATCACGGTGAGTTTGAGGCTAGCCAAAGCTACATAGTGAGACTTTGTCTTTGGAGAGATAGAAGACGAGGAGGAAAATGAGGAGGGAGAAGAGGAGAAGAGGGGAGAAAAGGAGGAGGAGGAGGAAAAGGAGGAGGGAGAAGAGGAGGAGAAGGAAGAAGAGGGATAAGATTTATTTACACAATATAAATCGTCATTGAAAGGTCTGTCTCATCTTTCAGGTATTTGGGAAATAGCTTTTGTTCATCCTCGGTAAAGCAAAGTTGCTCTACTCACCAAGAAGGAGGTATTGAAAAGGCAAGAAACCCATCCTCACAGGAGAAAGAAACAAGAATACAGTGTATCTCTCCTCAAAAGTCCTCAAAGAAGTCAGTTGGGCTCAGAGGACTTTTGTGGCCCCATCTCCTCCCTTGCTGTGTGAACAAACTGCAGATCTCACCCTTGATCTGGGAAGAAACATCTGTGATGAACCAAGCCTTCCTTTCACAGGCCTGGGCCTTCCAGGTTTGCAGAATGGAGAAGCTACTGTGGTGAATAAACCCACAAGGACCTAACACTAAAATCCAGGAACTTGTGCATGGGTCCCAGGGCCATGGGTCAGTGTTTGAAGGAGTTAAACAGGTCTCCAGCCACTAGAGTCTTGCATGAGAAGGGAGGACACACGGGGACACAAAGAACTTCACCCATCCAGGAGAATTTGTATTTAAAATCTAGTATATTTTAATTATACAAGCCTGTTTAATCTTACATTTAGTCTTCCTTTTTGGACCCACAGTCTATCAGTAACACTCGTTGTTGTAAAAATCAACTAATTGTAGTCTTGCCTTCTCAACAAAAGAAACAATGCTTTCATAATAACACCAGGTCAATTGTTTTTCTAATTACACTATAATTATATAATTTACACATATGCATTTCTAATTATGTATTTATATGTTCTAATTATATATTTATATATATTTCATATAATATGTAAATATATTTATATATATATTCTAATTGTAATGTAATATATTTGTTTGTTTGTTGGTGGGTTTTTCAAGACAGGGTTTCTCTGTGTAGCCTTGGACATCCTGGAACTCACTCTATAGACCAAGCTGGCCTTGAACTCAGAGATTTACCTGCCTGTGCCTCCTGAATTCTGGGACTAAAGGCATGCACCACTACCACCACCACCAAGTTATATATTTTTCTAATTATATAATTATAATTATATTTCTTATATAAAGAATCAGACTAAATAATAAACCCAACATTTAGGACAGCAGTAGACAATACAGGTGGAAAACCAATTATACAATGTTGCTTTTCATTTTGTAATTATTTTATTAGTTGTTGTTGTCGTTGTTTGATTGCTGAGCTGGCTTTGAGGGGTCCATCTTCCAGTGTCAGCCTTCTGAGTATTGAAATTATGGGTGTGTGCTATCATTCGGGACAAAACAGAGGTTGTGGTCATTTGGTTTTTGTTTTACTTATGTTGGTCTAAGAATTTTTAATTTTTTAAAAAAATTATTTACCGAATGATTTCCACTTTGATCCCAAATAAACTGATAGGTTGAGAACAGGTGAGAAAAGACAGATATAAACTATAAATCTATACCTAATTGATAAACTCCAGCTGCTCATTCCTGAAACACTTCAAATGCCTTCTTCACACAAATCCCTGTCCAAGAAAAGCTCCCGCAACACAGGCTGAATGACACCAAGTAAATTTAGGACAACTCAAACGCTCTGAGCCCCCTCTCCTGGAAGGCTGGCCTGTGGGATGAATAAGAGCGATATCATAAAGCCAACAGCTCTAAAAATCTCTGAATCAGGACATCCAATTTTGCAGGTATGTCTGGGGTGGATGTTACCATTTTGTCTAAGCTCCGCCCCACAGTTACCTGGCAACAGCCAGGTATGCCTGACTCACTATAAAAGGGGCTGTTTGCCCCCTGCTCTTGCTCTTGGTCTCCTGCCTTTCTGCTCTCACTCTCTCCCCATTCCCTCCCCCCTCCCCCCGCCCCTGCCCTGCTCATGGACGCTTCTACTTCTCTTCTCTTCTCCTCTTCTCTCTTCTCCTTCTCTCTTCTCCTCTCTTCTCCTTCTCCCCCCTCCCCCCCACCCCACCCCCACCCCGCCTCCACTACCCTCTTAACTACCCTCCAGATCCCCTGAATAATGTGACTGGTCCTTGGGGCAGGGGAGGGATGGGCCCACGGAGACATCCCCTTCCCCCACACCTCACCAAACATCCACCAAAACATATTCCTCTCCTCTCTTTATCTTTTTATAAACCCCTCAGGCAGGCAGCAGGTGCCCCTCTACACCATACTTTCTATCTTAACAAGGGATGAGCCAAACTTAGAACTTCGGAGACTATAGCACTATAGCTTTAAATTTTCTGCCGAAAATGCCAGCCAGCTCATTGTAAAAACTTGCTGCTGTGATTTCATCTTGAGAAAATGACAAGGCAGCCATTTGAAAGGAGGGGTGTTTACGATGTGCTTGTCACTTCATCCATATCAATCGTGGAAAGACATTTCCTCCTCTTTGAACTAATTTGATTTGGTTCACTCAGGGGCCTCAGCTCCTTCCCTCCGCCTTCAGTTCAAACGCACTGGGAACTCAGCCCTCAGCCCAGGCTGGTTCCAAATCACCTTCTTTTTCCTCCCTGGCCGAGCAGGCCAAGCCGGGTAGTCTCTGGGTCTGTACCACACCAGCCATTTGTATTTGCCAATTATTCTACAACTTCAAGACAAAGAAATGTTGTTTCACATTACAAAGAGTCCAGAGAGGCCCATAAGGTGCTTAAGGGTTCAAAAGAAATGCAAATGGATGAATGTTTTCTTGGCAAAAGAATCATCAAGGAATATAGACCAGAGATGTAAACTCTGAAGCAGGGGGATAGTGTGGCAAGAAAATGCCATTTCACATCGAAGATACTCCTTCTATTTACTTATGTATTTGTGTTGTTATTTGGGTTTTCAAGACAGGGTTTTCCCATACAACAGCCCTAGGTGTCCTAGAACTTGCTTTGAAAACCGGGCTGATCTAGAATTCACAAAGATCTGGCTGCCTTTGCTTCCCAAGTGCGGGAAACCAAAGGTATATGCCACCACCGTGTCCAGCTGAGAACCCTTTCTTTAAATTCTACTTCTTCTGTTTGTTAGTCATGTGACTCTGGACAGAATCTTCATCTTCAAATGCTGAGCAAAAGTGTCACATCCTTGAAAATTCAGCAGTGTCATGAAATCCCCTGAACCTCTAAGTATCCTTCCGAGTGTATGTTCCTTTGTGTGTTTTCAACAAGCTTTAAAACTCCAACTCTCAATAATGAAAAGGGGACTCTATTCTTATAGTGTGTGTGTGTGCAAGGTCTATGTTTGATCTCTATGAGCACGTCGGAGGTGGTCCATGGAAACCACAGAATAACCTCAATGTATTGCTCAGTCACCCACCTTTTTCCTTCTGTCCCTACCCTTCTCCAAGTGCTGGCATTACAGGTACACCCACAACCATGCGTGGCGTTTTACATGGATCCTTGGAATTTGAACACAGGCCCTCACGATTACACAGCAGGTGTTCTTTCCCCACGGAGCCATCTCTCCAGCTGGAGAACATTCTTAATGCCTATAGCAACATGGAGAAGTGACAGCATTTTGCTGGTGCCATGTGTATGACATTCTAGAAAGGGAAGCCCGCAGTTGCTGGGAGGGAGGAGTGAGTACGAACTCAGAAGTGAGGATGGGGGGCGTGGGCATGAGGGAATTTAGGAAGTGGAGTAATTTATCTGTTCTTTATCTTGACTATATAAAAATTAATGAATTCACATGGTTGTCAACATTTAATCATATATTTTAAAATATAAATTGTATTACAACTGTTATTTTCGATTTAATAAACAACTCAGAAAACTCGAAGCTTTAAAAATGTCCTAGAACATAACCCAAGTTGTAAAGAACCTACTTAGTCATCAGAGGCTCGCTTAGCTCCAGGAATGAAAGATGAACAAGTCAGTCATTGTCTTTGGTCTCAAGATCTTCTAGAGTAGAAGAAAGGCTTTGAAAAAAAATCATAGGAAAAACACACACTCTGGCTATGTACGAGCGATGGTAACAGACAGCCTAACACGCTACTTTAGGCTGTGGGGATTAAAGAGTGTATCAGTCCACTTTTCATTGCTGAAGCGAAACACCAGAAGCTAGGTGTGGGGATTTGAGTGAGAAAGATCCCATAGGCTCATGTGTTTGAACACTTATGCCATTGTTCTGTGCTATTCCAGGACATTATGTAATCCTCAGGAGATGGAGCCCTGAGGGAGGAAGTCACTGAGAATGGCTTTGACGTTTTATAGCTTACCCCGTTTCACACTGTGTGTGTGTGTGTGTGTGTGTGTGTCTGTGTGTCTGTGTGTCTGTGTGTGTGTGTGTGTCTGTGGTCTGTGTCTGTGTGTCTGTGTGTGTCTGTGTGTCTTTCTCTGTCTTTGTCTCTCTCTCCTCTCTCTCTGTCTGTCTCTCTCACTCTTTCTCTCTGTCTGTCTGTCTCTCTCTCCTCTCTATGACATTATTCCTATTGAACCTTATATAAGTCAAAATAAACTCTCTTTTCCCCTGAGTTGCTTTTGTCGGGGTATTTTATCACAGCAACAGAAAGGGAATTAATAAAGAAAAGACATTTATTTAGCTCACGATCCTGGAGGTGCAAGAGCATGTTGTAGGCACTGTCAGCTCTGGTGGGGACCTCGTGTAAGGACATGAAAGTACCAGCAGGAGCAAGCAAGCACATTGCCAGAACAGGAATCCAGAGAGACATCCTGAGACTTTTATGGCAATACCATCACAAAAAAACAGGCTCCTGTGAGAGCTCCCAGTGACCTAAGAACTTCTCACTAGGATTCACCATAACTACGATAAGAACTCAGCCTCCAATGATTGAACCACTAGGGGACAAAGCACTTCCATATCATAACATATAAGTTTTGGGTTGAATCTTTGGAGAAGGGAGGGATGCAATATATATATATTATGTAATATATATATTATATATACATACATAATATGTATATATATATACATACATATATATACATGTATATATACATGTATATATACATACATACATATATATTATGCATATATAGTATGTAATATGCTATATATAGTATATTATGCACACACATATGTACATGTATGTCTGTGCATGTAGAACTACCAGGGGTTCATATTCAATGTCTCCTTTTACTCTCTGACTTATTTCTTTGAGAGAGAATCTCTCCCACTGAATCTGGAGTTCACCAACTTAGGACAAGTAGCCAGCCACCAAGCTCCATGGATCCTCTTATCTCTGCCTCTCAGTGCTAAGACTTCAGGTACACCCCACCACACTTGGCCTTTGATGTGGGCTCTGAGCATCAGTCTAGGGTCTTCAGGCTTGTGCCGTAAGTTCTGGTTGAGTTTTCTTCCCATCCTCACATTTAAGTCTTTAAAATGTCGAGACTTGTCACCATGAGCACAGGTTCCTCTGGAACTCACAGGAACCCAGGGACAGCATGTAGATGCTAATACCTAAGCACCAGCAAAACAGAACATGTGAACGCTCGGGTCTATGAAACTGGAAAGGTAGCAGAATAACAAAGGATGGAGAAAAGAGTGCATGGAAGCATCAGGGAGTCTCCTTGTATTCAATTTCCAGGACATTTTCACGCCCACTGAAGCCCTCAGACAGGGGGAACAAATCTGTGAGACTGTAACTCATGGAAAAATGCAGTTTTAATTAAGTTCATTTGTATGTTATTAATAAAAACATGTAATATTTATGAGCTTCATTCTTGTCTGCTCCTTGCCTCTCATTCTATTTAATTAGCTGTGTGTAGGAGGTGCTGAATTGCAAGCGCTCCTTTATTTCATAGCGATATTCCCAATACAGTTTGGCATGTGTCTGGAACATAACAAAGAGAAAATTAAAATGTTCCTTTGGCCCTAATATAAAAGGAACTCCATGGGCTCACATGTTCACTGAAATTGCTCCCAAGTATGGATAACATTCTAATCCTGTTGATTAAGATGAGAAAGAACCTGCCCCATGAGCAGAATATTTTCAGCATTATTGGAAATGAAAATTCAATCTACCCTTGAGTAATATAGAAATTAACATGAATACTTTATTTTAAAAAACCATATGTATATAGGCACACACACAATTCTTCAGGAAGAGAAAAATCCAACTTTTAATATTTGCCTATCTGATTAACAATAAAAACCTTCATCCCCCATCCCATATTAAACACCATTAAACACGAGTGTACAGCAGAAGCAGATGGCAGGAAATGTGATCATAATAACTGGATCCTCTCCAGCACTGTGCACCAGGCATTCTTCCATAAACTTTACATGAACTAACTTACTCAAAATTCTCGATACATCTGTAAGGTAAAGACTGTTATTTCCAACTCTCCCTTAACAAATGGGAAAAAACTGAGACTCAACAGAAGCACCTAGAACTTGCCCAGATGATATAATTAAGGATAGAGGTTGTACTAGGATCCAGTTATTTGATTCCGAGTATATCCAGCACTATCAACTATAATATCAATTCTGTCATTTGTGTGTAGATATGTTCATTCATGACCCCATACCCAGAGATGTGGTTTAATAGTAGATAGATGGATCCTAGATTTCTCCTGTGGGTTAATTTTGTTAATTTCTCAAATCAGAGATTTGTAAAATAGATAGGTAAGTAACCAAAAAGTACTAATACACCTGGAACATAATCATGAACTCAAAGCCTGAAACATCAAACTTCTATGTATTTCACATGTTATTAAATATTAAAAGAAAGAGAAGATAAGACTGGTCAAAGGGTAATCTGTGAAAATATATATTAGATATGATCATATTTGATTTTTATTGCCCTAAAATTTCTTTAAAGTAATCCAATAAGCTCAGCTCACACTTGATAAATTCAGTCATCTTTCCTTGAGCCCATTGACTCTCTCTTGCTCATGTTTGTATGTTTTCAGTCTGGGCTTGAATGCACAGGGGACTGGGTCTTCACAACTTCCCCCGCCCCTCAATTTATCTTCTTGCTCTCATTGAGCCCACTTAATCTCAAGAACTCTTCTGTTACAGGATAGTTGATCACACTGTGAACCCCAAGAATGTATTATTTATAGAAGGTGACTGTTTCTAGTTGTGATGTGGCTCAACCTTAGCTCACACCTTTAATCCCTCTGGCCAGAAGACACACCCTTAGTACACCCTTAATTCTAAACAGTGTAGATAAAGTTAGTTTGTAGAAGAAAGCATCCATGCTTAAAAGTGATGTTTAATTGAGTGGCAGACAAAGTGATGAATCAGAGAAAGATTTGATAGACTAGACTAAGCCCAACTCTCATGAGATCAAAGGGGAAAGGGAGGCTACTTAGGACAGAGCAGTGTAGGGGAAAAAAAGGGCGGGGAGAAAAGAAGGAGGCAGTTTTACCTGGAGAGTTTTACAGAGATAGGTCGAAGAGAGAACATGATAGACACAGGTAAAGACAGAACAAGCAAGAGAGTAAGAAGGAGCCAGATTAGAACAAATTACCAGAGTTAGTATGAGGCTAAGCAGAGCAATTCAGGAAAAACTGGATGAAGATAGTTTGAATCAGTCAACTTGGAGAGGAGTTTGAGCCAGAACAGCTGAACTGAATCAGGCAGCTAGAGATCAGAAAGAGCCAGAAAGGGTGAGCTTAATCAGCAGTAAGTTTCAGAGGATGAAAACATTCTAAACTTAGATGAGATTGTATACAGGCTAGAAGCTTCCATGACTAGGTCTAGGTTGGCAGACTGAGGTAGTAAGCCTTGGAGACAATTACATCAGGAGAATAAAAGTTACTTTTGGGGGACTGGTTCTAATGCTTTGAATTAATCCGGCTCCCAAAATCAGGAATCTGCATGTCCAAACACTGAAGATTCTTGTCCCCAATTGGCTTTTGATCAATCAGTAAAGAGCCAACAGCCAATGGCAGGCAGATAGACTGAGGTGGGACCTTTAGATTTGCTAGGGCTAGAAACTGGGAGAAGGAAAGGGAGGGAGATCACTATGTCTTGGAGGGAGACCGAGCAGATTTAGAGCTGCAGAAGAAAATTCACCCAAATTGTAGGTGGAAAGGGAAAGTGGCTCTTTAGGAGAAGCTGTCCAGAAGGTAATAGGGCAGCAAGGATAAGACATAGGTTTAGGTGTTGAGCCAGGAGTACTGGAGGGAAATGTATGCTAGCTGGGCAGAGGATTAGAACTCCCCAGCCTTTGAGCTAGTCAAGGCATACCAAAACTTAACTGGTGTGTGTGTGTGTGTGTGTGTGTGTGTGTGTGTGTGTGTGTGTGTTCTTTCATTTGTGAATTCAGATAGCTCTTGTGCCTGTGAGACCTACAGTTACTATTAAACCCTTTGACCTCCATATCTCTCTCATGACTTTCAGATCCCAATTATAGTTACCTTCTTGTGATTCCCAGTATCCCTCACCACTCCATAGGCCAGGCAGTCTTTCTGGGAAAAAAAATAACCCTATCTTCAGTTCAGCCTCCAACAACCCAATGTTCACTCTTCAGATTGGGTTTTACAATAGAACTCATAACATAATAGAACATCTAAAAATCATACTTTCTTGTCATGCCTTCAAATGGAAACATCATCTCTAAACTTCAGACTCAAGTCCACATGACAAGCAAAACTGGAACAAAGCAACAGAAAGGTCAAATGAAGGAGATTACCAATTGAGAAAAAAAATAGTAAGTAAGTATATCCTATTGGGTAGTATTTTGGGGATAAATGCTGACTTTTGTCTGCAAACAAATATATTTGTCTAATTGTGGACAAACACAGGCAAGAGTGAATGAATGAACACTGTACAGGCACAGTGCATTTTAAGTGGGAGAGGACCACATGCGTGCACACACACACACACAAATGGAATATGGCACACTAATGATGTAAGTAAGGGGACTAAAGTAAGGGAACATCTCTAGATTTTCACAGGAGAAGATATTTGGAGGTCTGGCCCAGTAAGGAGTTAAGTTTTGATGGTTGACTAGTAGATATGGGAAAGAGTTATCTCAAAAAAAAAAAAAAAAAAAAAAGCTAACTTTTTAAAAATTTTTGTTTATTTCTAATTGAATTGAAAGTGAAGGCATTATTTATAGTAAAGTAAAAAAATATCCTACTTGGAACATTTTAATTATGTAAAAATAAAGTCCAACTAGAAATGAAAAACGGAAAACATGAGACTATGGAAGGTGAACTGCTTTGAAAGACTTGGCCCATAGTGATCTTTAACTCACAGTAACGGGTCTTTCTGGAGAAAGGAAGGACTTCTTAACATTCTAAGCCCAGTGAAGGCCTAACCATTACAGCCTGAGGTAGGAGGAACATGGTCCAAAAGCCACCATATGTTAAACAAGCCCATGTACTACTGCAGGAGGACTGAGTTTAGTGTGTGTTTAAAGGAGAAACAAGGGGCAAAAAGGAACCTCCTTGTGAGTCTCCCCCAGGGCCTCTAGTGAGAGTCCATACTTCTCAAACCTTTGCTACCATACATCAACCAGGTTTAAAGGGGCTTGGCAAAGGAACTGTACCCACAGTCAGAGTGAAACAGTGTGAACAGACCTAGCAGTTTGAAGCTGCCAGTAGCCCATTATAAAAAGCTCAGGGCAGTAACTAGATGGAGAGGAGGTACCTGAAGGCCAACCTGTCAGGGGCAGCCAGCCTTGCTTATACAGTGAAGGCCTAAAATCAGCAATAGGCCTAAATCAGCTTGCTAACGCAAAGTCTTGGTCTCTGGGGAAAAACACTGAACAGACGGCTATAAGATCTTGTAAACAAGTAGCCTTGGTGGAAATTTACCAGCCTGGATAGTCATAGACCTTGTGGATAGGCAGCCTTGGTGGATAGTACCAACTTAGATAAGAAACACAAGAATCATAGACAGAGTCATAGTGACCTGTTCCCTGAACCTTCACCCAGCCAATACCCTGTTCTGGAATATATCTGTACTACTGAACACCTACACTCCTGTGTATCTCCTTCCCCACATTCTGCCTTTATGTGTTTATAACCCCTGTGTGAAAAAGTAAAAAATTCTATTTGATCAGCCTATAGACAAGCCGTGGTTCTTTGCATTTGCCTGTTTCCCCCATTTTCTCTTTCAGGTGATCTCCCCCTCAGACCCTGTCACTGCCCTGCTGGATGGGGCACCAACCAAAACATACATGTGCTGATTAGTGGGTGGACTTGGAGCTAGAAAGCTGTTGGTAAGTTCTGAATGGGAGGAGGTAACTTCTGGAGCATGGAGAACCAGGGTGATATCAGTGTTGACCAGAGGAGACCAGGAACATGCAGATATGGAGCTTTAGAAATTGACAGGCTCCTGGTGTTCCACTCATTGATGGTCCCCATGATGAACACTAACTACCTGTAATTGGGTATTATGAGCTATGAAACCAGGAACATGTCAGGCATCACCTACAACGTGAAGGGAACTAAACCATAAGATATCTGTTGCATCAAGAGCTCTGCAATTTGTCTCTTTAATCCCTCGTATGGTAGATAACACCAGCCTGGGGCCAGGAGTGGGAATTCAAAGGCAAGTCATTGCAGTAAAGTAAGGCTTCCCGATGGCCTGGCACTGCTATGCCTTATCTCTATCACACAAACTCATCATCCGCCTTCCTCCTTAGGGACTTTCATTTAGATCTCAATACAGCTTCTTCCTTACGCTGGCCTTCTCAGTGTGACATAAATGTCATGAGATTTGTTTCCACTGCCCCTGTCTGTTAGCATCTAACATGTACCTGACACATACCACATAATAATAAGAGTTAGTGAGCAAATGAAAGAACAAATGGTTTGTGGGCCCTGAACCATCACCCTTTTAGACAAATGGACATTCAAGTAGTTCCAGCTGAGGTGCGCAGTGGACAATGACCCGGAAGTCAGGTGATTAGATTGCTCAGTGATTCTTATGGCCACGACTGTGTAAACACTTAGCTGTCCTCAGCAGATTCATCTCCACTTCCAGTGTCTGATAAGATCAGGTGTGGCTCCCTCAGGTCACAGGGACAATTATTTATAGATAGAGTTACTTTATGATTTCTGGGAAGGTTTGGTTCTTTCCACTTGTGTTTTGCTTCTGATAATCCAAAGCCCCGATAGCTTGAAAAAATGCCAGCAGCAAATTACACTCAGGAAAGGAAGAACAGGAAACAAAGCTGAAGCCCAGCTAATGACTCCTGACCGCCTGAGATTACATCCCTATCTTCACCCCCATCAACAACTGATGGCCATGAAGATGCTGTTGTGAGGACAGCACATCAGCCTGAGTTGAAAAGATCAATGATCCACCTGCCCAACTTTCTGTTTTATATGTTTTCATTTTAAGGTCTTACTGTGTAGTTGTAGGTGGCCTAGAACTCAACAGATAAACCAGGCTAGCTTCGAACTCTAAGAGATCCACCTGCCTCTGTCTCCCAAGTACTGCAAATTAAAAGGTTGGTTCCACCATGCCCAGCTTTGCCCACATCTTTAAAGAAATGAATCCTGGAGACAGAGAGAAAGAGAGAGAGAGAGAGAGAGAGAGAGAGAGAGAGAGAGAGAGAGAGAGAGAGAGAGAGAGAGCCACAATTCTTTTACAAAGCTTGCAAGGCTCATCTCAACAATACTGACCAGTTTATCTACCAGCATACTGTTTTTAGGGTAACAACCAGACATAGGTCCAGACAAAAAAAATATTTTAAGGGAAAAACAGACCAAACCTAAATGGAGACAGCAGAGTTGGGCAGGTCAATCAATTTTCCCTTCAGACATAATACACTCTGAAACAGAGCTAGGATGAGGACTAGATCAGACATAAAAAGACTGAATTCCCCCATCACTTGCTCTTTAAGCACCATAGAAGAGAATGGGGCAACAGGTATCTCTGAACACTGAGCTTACCACTGTGCACTTGGGTGCTAGTTAACACATGCATTTTCATGACTTGGGCCCACAGATTAAACTGATAATTTCACCAAAGACATTATGTGCTTTTTGCAGATAAAATAGCTTCTAATGTTTTTTTTTTTTAAAAAAAAATTCTTCTAACTCAAGAATTTGTAAAGAGTAAATTAGTTAGATAAACTCAGAAAAGTTCACTATGATGAGAGGAAGTTAATGAGTCTTAACATGATTTTTATTCTCATTTGAATGATTTTCTGTTCAGTCTGAATGGACATAGTCCCATGAAGTGCTGTCTTCCATGCCCCATGCATGTAACACATGTCCATGTCTCACCCGCATTCTCTACAATGATCTTTACAAAAATCCTCCTGCCACTCACAACCCTTACTCCTGCCAGATTCTCACTCTCTGAGCTGTCACTCAGGGTGTCCTTTTGTCTCCTCAGAGGCAATGCCGGTTCTGATCTTAACCTCCAATCCCTTTGGACTCCAACTCCAGGGCTTTAGCCTTTGCCCACAATCCCTTCCTTTCTATGTTTGGCCAACAAAAATGAATATTGGTATCTTTGTAATTCCCACAGCCCTTTAACAGGTATTTTAAAAATAAACTTTTTTAAACTTTAAGAGGTAATAAGAAAATCATGAACAAATAGAACATACAATTCTATTTCTAATTCTTTTTTTTTTTAAGATAGAGACTTGTAGGAAAGTGGGTAGATTGATAGCAGATGTGGTAGAAATAAAGATGTTGAGACAGGAAAGTATAATCAGTAGTAGTGGCCGGGCAGTGGTGGTGCACGCCTTTAATCCCAGCACTTGGGAGGCAGAGGCAGGTGGATTTCTAAGTTCGAGGCCAGCCTGGTCTACAGAGTGAGTTCCAGGACAGCCAGGGCTACACAGAGAAACTCTGTCTTGAAAAACAAACAAACAAACAAACAAACAAAAATCAGTAGTGGGGTGTGTGTGTGTGTGTCTGAGTGTGTGTGTTGTGTGATCTGTCTCTGTGTGTGTCTATTTCTCTGTCTGCATATGTGAGTGTGTGTCTGTGTGAGTGTGTGCGTCTGTCTGTGTGAGTGTGTATGTGTCTGTCTGTGTGTGTATGGGTGTGTATCTATCTGTGTGTCTGTCTCTGTGTATGTGTGTCTGTCTGTATGTGTACCTGCCTCTCTGTGTGTATCTGTGTTTATTAAATTGTTAAGAAACAATAATAATAAATGACCTGCACCCTGTCATCATAATAGTTATATCCGTATAAATTCTCACCAACAGTACGTTCCTGTCCTCAAAGCTTTCCAACACTTGGTGTCTGCTGTCTCTTTGCTTCATGATGGTGACCCCATCTTCACATACCTGTTGGCCATTTTCATTCTTTGAATAAAGTTCTATTCAAGTCCTTTGCCTGCTCACTGGATACTTCGAAGTTGGGGTGCTATTGTGCTGTTGGGGTCCCTTATAAATTCTGGCTAGGAAGCCTTAGCTAATACATGGTTCCCCAATATCTCCTCCCAATCCATTTGGCTGCCTCACCAGCATCCAATTGTTTCCTGTGTTGTGTACTTCCCCCCCTTTGATGTATTCCATTTATTTTTGCTCTTATTACACGTGTTTTTGATGAAGTATTTAAAAAAAAATCTTACCAAAGTCAGATCAATAATTTTTCTATACTTTCTTTTGGAGTTGTATAGTTTCAAATAAACTGAGTTAGACACAGTGATAAAAAAAATATGTTATATGATCTCATTTACATTTGGAACCTTAAAATAAAATATCCTGAAGACTCAGAAGTAGAAAAATTTTTGACAGAGGTCAAAAGGGCTAATATATCAGCTATTCAGGATAAATAAGATTAGAGATCTAATGAAAATCATGAAAATTACAGGTAATGATGATGGTGGAAATTTATTAAAAGAGCAAATCTTGAATTATTTTTGCTGTACACACACAAAAAGATGAAATTATATATGATTGCAGATACATAAATTTGCTTGACTTCAGTAATCATATATGCATATATAGTATGTTTTAAATGTATACATTTTTTTTTAAAAACTGTGTTGATTGTTGGAGAATCAAAAATGTAACAACTCAATTTACCTAATTGAAGGCAATGAAAATTATACAGTATCTATTGAAAGCTTATATGGTTGTCCCAACACTGAATATTAAATTCTTTTTAGCTTGTTTTAAATATTTATTTATTATTTATGTGAAAATGTGTGACTCTGAGTGAGTTTAGATGCACCCTCTGTGTAAACAAACCTGCAGAAACCAGAAGAGGTTGTCAGATCCCCTAGAACTAGAGTTACAGGTGGTCATGAGCTACCATGTGGGTGCTAAAAATCAGGTATGGGTTTTCTGCCAGAGCAGTAAGTGCTCTTAACCACGAGCCATCTCTCCAACCCTGTACTTATATCTAATATAGAATGATGAATGTTACTCTTATGCTTTCTGAAACGTCAGAATTTTGAAAATAATGTTGTTTGAGCAAAATGCCAAAAATACTTTGCCCACGGAAGAAAAAGTAGGAACATTACCTGTTCTTACACAATTCCACTAGTGATTTATTTTTCTGATTATCAAATCTTTAGGTCAAATGCTTCTGATGTGGTTCACATACTAACAAAAAGGATATCAATCTATGAAAGCTGCCATCTTACTATTCTTGCTGCTATGTGAGTATCTCATTTGTATTTGATATGTATTACTATTGATTCACTGTTTATGGGATATAAGGCCATATACACACAGTGATGTTTCAAAACAATGATGGAAAAACATTACTACTTTTATAGTTTTATCACTCACTAGAATACATGAACCACAGAAACAATATGGCGAGGTCAAGAGTCCAGTCAGCACACAGATGGGACCTGCATAGGCAAGCCCCATTTATCTTGTGTCTAATGTCTACATCTTCAGGGGGTAGGATGGGTGTCAGGACAGATAGACTGTGACCTCAGAACAGAAATGTACATGCCCGGAGGGGCTGAGAGGACTGACACACTGGAATCCTAGCACTAGGAGTGAACAGTTGTAGTTCAAGGTAACCCAAGTTACACAAAGTTGAAGACCAGCCTAGATTACACGAGACCTTGTCTCAAACAAACAAAATGGCTTAAGGTAAGAAGGAAAGTTCTCTATTGAGTGGCTGGCTCAAGTCCCTACTGTGAAGCAGTAAGATAGAGTAGCAGAGACAAGCTCACAAGGACCCACCCAGTAAGCAAAATCATGGTTCCAGCACTGGTGAGGGACAGACAGACAGCCGAAAAGAGGAAAGTGAGTTGAGATCCAGTGTCCCACACCCGCTGAAAAATGAAAAGAGAGGGGCTGAGACCCTTTCCTCCAACTTGAGAGCAGTCAAAGAAGTCTACAAATTAGGATCTGGAAAATTGGGATTCTCTAAAGTGTGGATGGTGACTATGCCTGGTCATCTGTTTCTGCACAAAACATCATGAGTTCAGGATCCTGGGACAGCATCCATCATTGTTTTGAAGTTCTGGAGGTCAGAAATCCAAGTGGGTTTCACTCCATTTTCATGACACTGAAACCAAAGTATTCGAGTATTACCTGAAGGCTGTGGGAAGCATTTCTTTCTAAACTCATTCTGCCTCCAAGTCAAACTCATGTCCTTGCACACATGGCACTGTCATTCCTTGTCCCTTGGTACATTTAATTGGAAGTCTGTATCAGCCCAGCAAAGCCACTCAAATTTCCTGGACATTTTAATCTACTATCTTCAGTATTAACAATGTTTGGTCAATATGCTGCATGCCTCAAATGCTCTGTTAGCTATAGTTTGGAAAAGGTTTAGGTGTATCCCCCTAAACCAGCAGTTTTAACCTGTGGGTCATGACCCCTTTAGAGGTCAAACCTCTTTCACAGGGGCTGCATATCAAATATCCTACATATCAGATATTTACATTGTGCTTCATAAGAGTAGAAAAGTTAATTATGAAGTGTTGCGGCCTGAGCTCCTCTGGTCTGCGGGTCAGGGTTCAGCAAGAGAGAGAGTGAAGATGGACACGAGGAATGGAGACCAGACAGAGTGTGATTCAATCCCATTTATTCTTCAGTCTCTCTTCTTCTCCAAGTCCCAAGTCTTGAGTTCCTAGTCCCTAGTTCCTAGTGCCTCCAAGTTCCAAGTTTTTTCTTCCAAGTGCTAAGTGCCTAATGTCTAATTCCAAGTTCTTCCTCCAAGTGCCTAATACCTAATAATAATAATTTCTTCCGAGTTCTCTAGTCCAAGTGTCTTCTTCCTCAATGCCTAATTCCTACTCCAAGTTGTACTGAACTCTTCTGTCTGCCTCTCGCCTTTTATATGTCTCACTTCTAAGTCACGCCCTTAAGTCACACCCTTAGGTCTTATTTCTAAATCGGATCTCTAAGTCACACCCTTAAGTCTCCGCTCTAAATCACACCTTTAAGTCTCACACAAGAGGGAAGATCCTGGGTATCTAAAACAAGATGTTATCATAGTGTACTCAGCTGTTGTAGGCTATTGTAATCAAGTCTCTTGTCAGGGTATATGGCTCAAGATGGTTGCAAGGATGATAGCCACCTTCTGTTGGCTCCCCACAATGAAGTAGCACTGAAAATAATTTTTGGTTGGTGGAGAGGTCACAATAACACCATGGACTTTATTAAAGGGTCACAGAGTTAAGACAGTTGAAAAATACTGCCCTAAACATTTGTGTGTTGAACCTTAGTCCCAAAGGCAACAGTTTGGGGTTGGGGGGTGGGGGTGGCGTGGAGCAATAGAATATACAAGTATTAGAAGCAACTCAGAGAAATGTGGGAACCTAGTGTCTGCCTGGGGTTCTTTGTTTGTAAAAGAAATCTTTAGCCCACATATGTTCACATCGTGATGTAATACAGTAGAGTTGAACCAGAGCCAGTGCTTTGTCGAACTCCAGAACTGAGAGTTGAATACCCCTCTTTCATTAATAAAGTTTACCTGACTTGGGTATTTTGTTATAAAAATGCAAGGAAAAAAATTCCTACCACCCTTTCTGCCACTGCAGCCCCATTTGCCACCAGCCAGAGAGAGCACCGTACCCAAATGGTCCCACTGAATGACACAGGATCGCCTCTTTGTCTTAATGTCACCTGTTCCATAGAAACAAAGGTGAGAAAAATATAATTCCACTTTTTGACCCTTGTGGGTTCTTTGTGGGGGGATCAATTCTTGTTAGCAAAAGGCAGAATAATGAAGGCGGTGTGGTAAACAATGTCAACAGCACGTGCCCTGTGTCACACTGACAAAAAGCAGTTCCCTCTGGATGGCAGCAATCTCATGGGCGATACCTAGACATTAACCTCAATGTTAACACAAAGCAATGAAGTCTGAGTGACAAGACAAAGAGGCAGTTGCTTCTCTTGGAAGAAGTAGAGGTCCTGGAGTCTGCTAGGTAGATGAGGCCCCTTGTTCAGCAACAGAGGATTCCCACCTCTGGATTGAGACCAAAAGCCTTACTGCCTGTGTGAATCTCTCTCCAGTGTCAAACAATCAGAGGATGATGGAGAACCATTCTGTTTTTTTAATCATCTTTAGAAATAATATTTCTAACTATTTCTAAATTTAGAAATAATATTTATATTAATTATAATTTATAATAATAAAATTTCTAAATTTAGAAATAATATTTCTAAATATTTCTAAATTTAGAAATAATATTTCTAAAGATGGTTAAAAAAGATATGGTTTCCTAACATAATCAGAGAGACAGGGTTTCATCATCTCTGCAAGTCTAGGGATTAGGGCAGAGTGGTTTTGGAAAACCGGTCAGAAAATCACCTTCAGAATCCTCCAGTGCCCCACCCCCACCCCCCAGCTATGGCCATTTGTATTTAGCATGCACTTGGTATAAATGCTTTTAGAAGAAGCCCAGCTATCCCCAGCAGCAGTCTACCTTGAGAGATCGGTCAGAAAGGTTTTCAAAAGCCCATGTTTGAATAAAGTCAGATACTGTTATTCCCAGACATTTCAGAGCCTAAACCCAAGGTGTTTCAGTGGGGTTTGCTCAAGGCACAGGGCTCTGGTTTCCCAATGTGAACAATGGGATCAAAACTCAGATTTCTAGAAGTCGTGTGCCAGAAAGATACTTGTTATAGCAACAGAATAAATAAGCAAAACCCTAGAAGTCCAGGGCCCAAACTTAAAGCAATTCTGGCCAAGTGAACTGTTGCATTCATACAAGTGAATCATATAGGGGAAGTAGACAGAAGATGCTCTCTGAGTATTAATATAGAAAGAGCCCCAAAAGGCACTGTTCAGTGACCCCAAAAGTGCAAAACATGTTATATAATATACCACCCTTTGTAAAGGAAAGAACAGAAGCGGAAAAAAACATATGTATGTGTACGTGTGTGTGTGTGTGTGTGTGTGTGTGTGTGTGTGTATGTGTGTGTGTGTGTGTGTTCCATAAGTAAGCCTTGTGGAAAAAAAATAGAAACTAATTAAAATGATTATTCATGGAAGAAAAAAAACAGTCGATGGAAAGAAGGATGGTTGGACTAATATTCTGTCGAGATGTTTAAATTTTGATCTCAAAGAATACTAAAAAAAAAAAAAAAAAAAAAAAAAAAAAAAAAAAACCTTTAAAGAGCGTCCTTTAAAAGGACCATCCCTTCTCCACCAAGTGCCTCACATCTGAGTACGCTGACACAGCCATGGCAGGCCACCCAAACAAACAAAGCCGTGTCTGCCATGTGACTCCCAGATCCACTCTTTCTGCTCAGCTAAGCAGAAAGAAACCAAGGGCACGTGGAGGGTGGAGGGGTCCTTGGAGATGAAGGCCTCTCGGGAGCCTGATTGGTATTCCTGTCATTCCTTAGAGACCAGCGCCCCATCTGTATGGCAGGCATCTGAGGAGTGCCTGTCTTTCCCTGCTAAGAGGCTGCGGTCTTCCCCCCCCCCCCGTTTCCCCCACCCCCCGACCCGCTTAGCTCCACATCCCATCACTTCACTTTTACAAGCCGGTCCTTTCATATTACACGGCTTCCGTTTGTTAAGAGAACCACTCTGCTCTTTATGTTAATTGGAATCGGCGGCTTTGGGCTCTGACACAGACATTTAGCGCGAACAGTCAATTGCTCTTTCCTCAGCCATCTGGCAAAGGAGTTGAAACTAGCAATTTTCCAAGTCAGAATTAGACATCTGAACATGAAAGTGCACGTAGGCAAACCCCTCAGAAGTGCCGCGGGAAGAGGGGCAGGTAGTAGGATGCTATTAGTCCCAATCTGGAGGGTTGTGGTCTTGACTAGGAAGCATCTTGGTCTCCCTCACGCTGTTCTTCGCAATGGAGTGTGGACACACTGGAGATTAGACACCCTGAGTAGTGGCAGCATCCCTGCGTTCCCCCATCTCTCTCTAGATAGGTGTAACTATTTAGATCATCTCTCTGTGATGTGTGAGTGGCCTCTGAATTCAGCAAGGACATGTGGAGCAGGGTGCCTTCTGTATAGCATTTCCTGGTTCTTCCAGATCCCTGATTATTCACTTCCTTCCCATCACGAGTCTACTTATTCTCTCTGCCCTTCTATGCAGATGTGTCCTTACTCTTGTGGGTTCCTACTGCTCTCTATATGCATGCCTGGGGAATTTATACATCTAAAGATGACACACAAATGGTGCTGACTTACTTTCTTAAGAAAGGGAACTCATGCCAAAGCCATCTCACCTTGACTCTATGAACCCACTCCAGTTTCATGGAAAGTACTACATACCCATCATAGCAAGAAAACAGATTCTATTCCTGGCTATCATTGCAGAAGTCCTAAGAAAGAGCTACAGCATGCTACCACCCACCAGCCTGGCCAGAACATACTACACACACTAGAGTTAAGAGTCTGAAAACTATACAGCTAACCATTAAGCAAGGTATACATATCATTTACTAGTCAAAGGCTATACCATCCCTAAATCATTCATCTGCATATGCCTGCGATCCCGTGTAACCACTACCTAGAAAAAGAAAATACACAAACAAGTATTCTTCAGGTAAACCTGAGCTGTAGCTGTGTCCAGATATACCTACCCACTCACTTTCCTCAGAGAGGAAATATGCCCCAGCTTCAGGCATATTCCCAGCATCTTCTGTGTGTTCCTGGTATTTCTTGATTCTGGTCCTCATATCCACATCACCAAGAGGAGAGCTGAAGCAGCTGAGAAAGAGCATAGAAACGCTGTGTAACTGGAGACTTGGACAGTATGCTATGTACTCAGGCATCTGTGCAACTGTGATCAGATACAACCTAATGAAGCATTTACTTTGTCTCACAGCTTCAAAGAGTTGTCTATGGGTCCTGTGTCTTCACAGACAGAAGTAAGTAGCACAGAAAACTCTTCACCTCATATCAAGCAACGGTTGGGTGATGTCAGAATGACCTTGAAGGAATGAGTCCAGTAACCTACTTCCTCCAGTAAGGTGCCCATCCAATAGCCTTCAGAAGCTACCTGAGCATCACCTACTGAGAACCAAGTTTTCAAAACATGAGCCCATGGAGAACATTCTCTATTCCGACCGTTAGCTGTTGTCTTTTGACCTATGTGCAACCTGCCCTGAGTTTTGTTCTTTCTCCTTGTTTCTTACCCTAAATTCATGCAATAAGCTATAAAATCCCAGTATGGTTCTGTGAGTCTTTTGTTCCATAACTTTTGCAAAACCTTGCTATCTGTGGCAGTTTGAATATGCTTGGCCCATGGGAAGGAGTGGCACTATTAGGTGTACCATTTTTGGAATAGATGTGGCCTTGTAGAGGAAGCGTGTCATTGTGTAGGCAGGCTTTTCGGTCTCCTAGTGCTCAGGCTCTGCCCAGTGCGAATTGAGATCATCCTTCTGGCAGCCTTTGGATCAGCTCCTCCACCATGCCTGTCTGCATGCTGCCATGCTTCCCACCATGATGATAATAGACTGAACCTCTGAAACTGTAAGCCAGCCCTAATTTAATGTTTTCCTTTATATGAGTCGCTTTAGTCATGGTGTCTCTTTACAGCAATAAAAACCCTAACTAAGACACTTGCCATAGTGCTTGCAAGCTACCATGGTATTGGGCTTTAGCCCAATCTACCCCCAGTATATGGTGTTTGACATGCTTAAGACACAGATTCAAGGTACCTCTGCCTTGCCCCACTTGCTTTCTCAAACCTGTTGCAGTACAGGGATGAGCTCTCTGTGAAAGTTCTCGTATTTGCCTAAAGACCAGATCAACAAAGATGGCTCTAGTCACTTCAGTCTTCTTGCTAAAAATTCATTAACAAAGGAAGATGAAATTCATACTCCAGAAGAGACGGAAAGCCTTCTGTCACACCTATGGCTACAGCTCTGAGGAACTTTATCCAAGACCATTCATTGTCTATTTTTCAGGCTCAAATTAGTCATCAGTCGTCTCTTCATCACTGTAACAAGTCCCTGAGACAAATCAACTTATAAAGAGAAAAGGCTTCTATGGGACACCGTTTTAAAGGTTTTGTTACCAAACTATTCCAACTCAGAGTTTGAGCCCTTGCAACCCTAGAAACCTATGCTTAGCCACTCATTCTTAGTCAGTTAAACAGACAAGGGATATGAAAGGGAGAGAACGGACATTTAGTCCTTCTGGCTACGTTGGTTTAAGTAAGAAATGTCCTCCATTGGCTCTTGCATTGAATAGTTGCTTCCCAATTGATGGCGCTGTTTGGGGAGGTTTAGGAGGTGAATCCTTGCCGGAGGAAGTATGTCCCTGGGGGCAGACTGTAAGAGCTTTTAAAGCCTCACCCTGCTTCAAGTCTGCTCTGTGCTCTTGGTTGAAATATGAGCTCTCAGCTTTCTCTTCCTCCTGCCATGCTTACTGCTTGCTGCTATGCTTCCTCACCGTGATGGTCTCTCTCTCTCTCTCTCTCTCTCTCTCTCTCTCTCTCTCTCTCTCTCTCGCTCTCTTTGGTTTTTTTTCGAGACAAGGTTTCTCTGTATAGCCCTGGCTGTCCTGGAACTCACTCTGTAGACGAGGCTGCCCTCAAACTCAGAAATCAGCCTGCCTCTGCCTCCCAAGTGCTGGTTTAAAGGCGTGCGCCGCCACCACCCAGCCATAGATTTAGAACCATAAATCCTTAAGTTGCTATTGGCTGTGGTGATTGATCACAACAAAAGAGTAACTAATTCACTAACCAAATAAGGAGGTTCAGTGATAGCCCCTCAACTCCATCTTTAGGGTCGTGATAGTGATATGAGATTTAGATTTAAGTAAAGGACCTGAGGTATATAGCTAAGCAGGTCAAGGTACGGATCCACCCATCAGTGACCTGTCATTGTCTTGGCTGAAGTTTCTCCTAAGAAGAGGTATAATAGGTTGTTAAAACTATGTGAAATCTCTACAAGAAACAAGTTTCTGGCTGGCACCAGACTTCAACATGAGATTCTGGGGGGATATTCCAAGTTCTTAGGTCTACTGTGTCAATAGCCTGATAGGCAAAAGGAGGATATATGACTATGTGTTTCTCTTTTGAGGGCCTTTGCTTGCCAGGACTTCTACAGTGTCAATCCATGATGCTGCCCATTATCCAATGACCCAGTCACCTCGGGTCTGAGGCAGTCCATCATGGCAGCGGCACATGGCACAGCAGAGCTGTTTACCTCATGGCCCATGTTCTGAAATCTGCTCCAAAGACACAGAAGCTGTGACCAGCAGGCCACCAAGCATTCCCGCCTCATAAATTTCACATCACCTTCCAGTAACACAAAACTGGAGAGCAGCCATTTAACACCTGAGCTCCTGGAAGACATCCTAAAGCCAACATAAGCAAGGCCTGCTCGCTTATGCTAAAAATACATTAGCTGTCCATCTAAATATGCCTACATGTGCACATACACCCTTCTCCCCTATAAAAAGTGTATTGAAACCTTAACCATCTGATTTGTCTTTGAATTCCATATTATGTGTTTATGCTGTGTGCATATTCATGTTAATAAGTGTATATGTCTTTGACTTGTGTAGTCTCAATTTTTTATCATACTCGAAGCTTCAATCCTTCCAGAAAAAAATGAGGGATAAATTCTCTTTGCTTTTTATCCTGCATCAGAGCAGTTCCCCCATAAGACAGCATTTCAGAGGAAGCTGGCCCCGCCCTAAAATACCTCTTCAGCTCTGTCTGGATTTAGAATTCCAAGTCCCTCTTCTTTTCTCAAGTTTTCAGATTTCCCTTTAGTGACTCTGATCTAGAGAGCTGCTGTGATTTTCCGAAGACTCAAAGGATCTGGGGCTTTCTGAAGTACACAAATGCTCAGCTCCCTTGGGCAATAGCTACGGTCACCTCTGAGGTCACATCTGTGTGTGCTGGCTTTTTGCCTTCTTTAAGAGACTGGCCATCTCATCCGTCCTTTTGTTCTTCACACCTGTCAGGAGTTTTCCATTTATCTGTAGAGCCAGACTCCTCTAAAGCGAATGACTGGCTCAGTGTCCATTTCTACATGCTATTGCAGTCTCCTGTTCTACCTACATTGCATATATACCTATTGCAGCATAGGTTAGAAGTCGTTGATAAGAGTGTTGTGGGGGACAGAGCAACCACTTTAAAAGGTGTCTTGCATTCAAGACAGACTGTGGAGTATATTTCTCTGCACCCCACATTCAAATCTTCCATATCACCATTCTTCTTTCTGTTGGCAACTTTCTCTAAACCACACACAGTGTAACCACTGAAGAGTGATGTTTCAGAGACCATCGTAGATATCCACAACAAATAAAGGTTTGTGGTCTCATGGTCATTGTATATAGAGCTTTGAACTCTTTAGCATTTTCTACCTTCATTCTCAAAAGGTCACCCATAACTTCAGAGGTGGCAAAATGACAAGCCATACCATGTCTGCATTCAGAATTAAGAATTTCACATTGAAATAAATCCAAAATTCTCGCTTATATCAAAATGTGAGAGCTCTGGATATGTCTTCTCCCCTGTCAATAATGGGTTAATCTCTTGAGATGGGTCACACCATCCCCAGGTCCTGACTTATACCCCTGACTATCACCAACAACTAATGGGTTCATTCATATTCCTGCATGGCTGTTCTGGGCTATTCTAGAGGGCTTTAGAATTCCTGGCTTGTACCTCATGTTTACCCAAGATGCTATCAACATATTCTCCATCCTAACACAGAGTTTATGTGCCTAGCTGCCCTATGCAGGTTTCTGTTCACTGGAGCATTATTCCTTGATAGTCTCTCTGCCTGTGTTTTCCCATCCCCTGCTTTCTCAAGCAAGCCTCCTCACTCTTGGTCTCTGTTTTGTCAGGTTCCCACTTGACCTTGGTCAGTCTTGAAGTTCTTCTTCCCTTAAACCAATAACACAACCTGACATCCTGAGCTGCTGGATGCCTGGGGGAGTCTCTTTCTGTGTTCTAATGTTCACATTCCTATTTTAACATATGGGTCATCACATAATGTCAGGACCCCAGAATCCTCTTTAAAAATTATTCAGGTGCTACTCCTAATGATAAACCCTCAGGCCTGAGACCTTTCCATTCAGTGGGTGACCAAAGTTCCCAAGGTTCGTGAAAGCCTTGAGCAAAAACCAAGATGAAGTGGTTTGACCTTCAGGCATAAGAGCTTTCCTTTCTTTCCCTGCCTGTAGCTAGCTGGGATTATTTTTATCATTTTTCAAAGCGGCAACATTTATTTCCTCTGCTCCAGTGAGCTGTGCAGATGCAAGGTCTAGAAGGAATATTTAGTGGTCGCCATGGTTACCATTAGTCATATGAAGTTATAGCTTGTGTGCAGATAGCTCTCTTCACAGCTGTAAAAAGAAAGCATGCTCCAAAAACGCAGACTTGTTGGGGCCCTGAGGAGCTTTCTTCTGTAATATGTCCAGCCCCTTGGGTAATTTGTCTTAATCTGTGAATTTTAATTCACACTTTAAAAGATTTAGGCAAAGGAGATGTACCAAAATACAAAAGCTGGAAGAGAACCAACCTAGAGGTAATTCAGCCCCAACCCCATTATATTATAAATCATAAAAGTGAGGTCAAGAACATACACAATAGGTCAGCTAGAACTATCGGAAAAAAAAAAAAAAAAAACAGATGTAATTAGGAAATGCCAAGGCCTCTGTCTTTCCTAGTCCCTCATCCTAAGAACCTAGGAAACTAAGTTATGGAAAGTGCTGGCTCTGACAAGAATTATCCCAGTCCTTGTAAATGACCCCACAGAGATGCACTAGACTCCTTGAGGTAGGGCTGGAGCCAAGAACCATATCTGTCTGCCAAAACCATGCTTAAATGGTTTAAATAAGCTTAAATTTGGCTTAAAATGTCATGAGTTTTTGGATTGGCTAAGTTCTGGTGGTATAAAACTATTTCAGCATGGGATTCCTGTGTTGCTGGTGCTAACCCGTTTTTCTCAGAAGTGGTACCCTACTCATGCCAGACCTCCCTCTGTGGTCAGACTTCTTGCTGTCTTGTATAGGATTCACCCTCCTGGTTTAGTGTCCAATAGAGTCTCCCAACCATTAAAGCATGCTTATGTTCTATGGCTTTGTAATTCTCTGAGGGTAGAAATAAAATTGCATATAGCCTGTCTTAAACAAGAAGTACCTTGAATCTAGAAAAGCAGCTTGCTTAGCACTTGGGTGGCAGAGGCAGTACAATGATGAATTTAAGACCAGTCTGAGCTATATAGCTAGATCCAGGCTAGCGTATGCTACATTGTGAGCTATATGACAAGACAAAACAACATGGATTCCCAAACTGGGATGCTGGTTCAGGGAAGAAAGCCAATAAGAAAACAAGTACAAATGCTTGTGAAGAATTGTGCACAGCTTCAGAGTTTCAATATAGTATTAGATTGAACATCTTAGTACTGTATCAGCAGACATTCCATCCTACATGCTCTCCTTACAATGTGATGCTGTCATATTTAATCTCAATTGTCAACTTAATAAAATCTAGAATCACCTGGGAGATAGTCCTTTGGGCATGCCTTAGGGATTTCAATTGGGTTGATTGAGATGGGAAGACATGCCCACTGTGGGCGGCACCATTCACTAGGTTGAGATCCTAGACTGTATAAAAAGGAGGAAGTAAGATGAGCATTCATCATTCTCCTTGATGCAACAGAACCAGGCATACTAAGCCCTTGTCCCTGCGACTTCCCACAATGTGATGACCTATAATCTTGAACTGTGAGCTAGAACAAACTATTCTCTCAATTGCTTTGGTCAGGTATTCTATTGTAGTAACAAAGGAAGTAAGACAGATGTTAGCATCCTCCACCAAATTATGGGACATATTTTAATTTCCCTCACATCTTTGAAGACCCTAAATTTCCTTGATCACTGTGATACTATAGAAGGTAGTACACAGGCTGGAGAGATGGCTCAGCCATTAAAGGCTAGGCTCACAATCAAAAATATAAGGTAGTGCATGACTTCTGAGCTTAAGTCATAACGGACACTGAAAACTTTGTTTCCTGGCTTTCTTGCTTTCTAAATGATGAGAAATGACCACCCTGCCCCAAATTGTATGTATACACAGAGAGACAGAAAGAAAAAGAGAGAAAGAGTGAAAGAGATGGGAGGGCATGGAATAGAATTGATGTGACTTCAAGCAGCACAAAGAGATTTCCAAGACCCCTTATCCATTTTCTGTACTGGAGAGAGTTCCTGATGCAGATGTGCACACCCCTGCTAAATAAGCAGAGACCCTGCCTCACCATTCTCAGAGAGATTTATCGTCTACAATTGTGTTTGCCTCAAGAAGACTTGGTCACATGCTTCTATCACATGCAAGGAATCAACAAGCTAGGCATTACTAAGATTGTGAAACCAAGCATTTTGTCAGCACCATATGAAACCACGTTGAACACACTCAGTCATGTTCATGTTGATTCAGGTGACAGTCAGTCACACACGGCTTTGTGCCTTGTGAGGATAGCAAATGCCTGCCAGTTCTAGGCCTTTCCAGGTGTTTCCAGTACTTCCCCTCTGTGTACCTGGCTCACCCATGAGTGTGCAGCCAGGGTGTAATAAATATTAATAACAGCTCTTCTCCTTGGGGGTTTGGTCTCTTCTACTACGTAGCATCTTTTAGTTCTCTGAGACACAGTAGCTTTGCATTCTTCAAATAACACAATAGATATCCAGTCAAGCCCTCCTCATCCCTGGGCATCACTGTCAGTCAGAATCCTAATACTTATATAAATGCCCTTTGACCCTTCATAGTTTTCTTTTCTGCCACTGAAGTTGAATGTTCCTTGTTAAGGTCCTCCATGTGTCTTTAAACACGACCTGCACAATGTTCAGCATGTCATACCTATTACGACGTTTTTTCCACGTAACTCATCTGAAAGGACTAGAGTCTCATTTTGGAAAAGGTCTGCATCCCATGCCCTGTGGGAGGAGGCTGACTGTGAGTGGTGTGTTCCAGAGATGACTTTTTGTTCTCCTAAAGCTACCTTATCACTCTACGATAGCTGGCCAGGGCATTGGTTTCCAAAGGCCCGTCGGACTGACAACCTGAGCCAAGAATGCAGACATTCCCGAGCATGTGGCAGAAGAGTTCCTCTGCTTTCTAGTCATGCAACCATGAACAATTCAATTCCTCCAACCCTTAGTTTTAGAGTCTTTAGAATGGGATGTTTATGCACTTGCATTATAGGATTGTGGGAAGGATTAAATGAACCTTGTAACGCATGAAGCATGGGCCCCCAGAAAGAACAACAACTCGTCACACCTTTTACATTGCACACTCAGCTTGTGTCGGGGGAGGGAGAAGAGGAAGGTATCTGTTCTTTCGTCCTCAACTTTTCCTTCTGTAAAAGGGGTTGTTTCTTTGCTTGATTTTTAGAGCCACGGGCACAGCTAAGAAGGTACAAGTGTAAGCAAATGCAAAATAAGACTCAAGTTCCCATATCACTTCCTACAAGCTTCTCGGGCACTCTTCCTCTCACTATTACTTTCTCAACTCACCTCACGTTGAGAGAACTGTTCCCTTTGCTCTCCTCTTTGGGAGGAAAACTCTGGTTGCGCTCCTTCAGTTCTCAGCTCAGCCAGTGTAAACTCAGCTGGATGAATTACACTTTCTCAGTCTCTGAGAGGGTCTCATTATTAATGCCCCTGGGACATTCAGGCCCGAAGGCCACTTAGCATGGTATTCCATCACAGGTCCAACAAGGGATAACAGCTAAGGCTTCCTGAAGACTCAATTAGCTGAGGCATCTTCTAAAAGAAAACGAGGGAACAAATGACCATCGTGAAACCAAAAGCAACGCCCTACCTCGAAAAACTAAAATGAGAGATGGTCAATCTTCAGAAACGTATGTCAGCAATGTAACTTACAACCCATGGTCCAGAAGTGACCCGTGTGGCCAGAGGGATGAGGCACTTGACCGATGGGAGCAAGGGGATCGGTGTTCTTGTTATTTGAGGTGGCAAAGAAAAGTTAAACAGATCTTTGGAGAACAAAGAGAGGAATTTAGACCCCCACTGAAAAAATCCGGCTCTAAATTCACTCCTCCTTAGTTTATGGCTTTGAATCTTACCCCAAGTCACCCTTGAAATAATAGGAAGGTCAGCTGGGGAGAGAGACACACAAAAGTTTTGAGAAAAAAAAAAAAAAAAAGAACTAGGATCCATAACTCTGATCCTGTCCTGTGATAAGCTCATGTTCCAGAGCAAGGGCTATCGTTCTTTCCAAAGCCCTCAGTTCTGAACCAAACACGGTTAGATAATTCCTTGGCTAGTAATCCACACCAAATCCCCACACTCCAGTGATTCATTCTGAAAAGCTCAGAAACAAGCCCCAGCTCGGGGCGGGGTGGGGGTGGGGTGGGGTGTTTCTTCCACACTGACTCTTTTGGATTGAGAGAGGGAAATGCTTCCCAGCTGCTCACCACTGGCAGAGCCTCAGGGTGAGGTCATATTTGGAAACAGGAGATGAACCAATAGCAAAGATTAATGAGGTTCTGGGAAAGCAAGTTTAAACAGTTGTGCTCATGAACCCAGTATGATTACAAACCAATCAAAACTAGGAGACCATGTGGCTGTCTTAGTCTCATGCATTGGGCCACCCTAAAACAGCTGCATCTTGCTGCTTTCCTGGCTATCTCCAGCCAGTGATGGTTTACAAGCTCAAGTCTTGGTTTAGATATTTCTTTTATTTTTTCCCAAATCTGTATTTATTTTTTTGTATTTTGAGATTATGATATAATTATATTTCTCCCTTTGCTCTCCCTGCACCAAATCCTATCACATACTCCTCTCCACTCTTTTCCAAATTCATGGCCTCTTTTCCTTAAGAGGAAGAGGGAGAGGAGAAGGCATTCAATGGGACATCCAGGGGGCATCTGAGGCTGAAGGAGGACATGTTGTGATGTCAGTTAAAAATCTTCTAATCTCTCCTTTCCCAGAAATTACTTAATAATGCCATATATCTGACTTGTAAGATATTGCCTCAGTGAAATTTTGCCAATGCACCTTAACCCTAGCAAGGTAGAGAAACTTGAGTCTGAAGCAGCTATAGGCAACCTGGAGCCTTATGATGCAAGGGACTCGGCCTGAGTACTAGAGCCAAGACCTTAGCCCTGGTGCTTTAAAAGCAACATTAAGTGTTCATACTGACTCTTTTCTACTCAACGGCATGAGTGTCTCCCATTGACCATGACTCCCACTATAATATTTGATAAAAAAAAAAAAAAAAAAAAAAAAAAAACCTGCCAATTTGGGGCTGTAGAGATGGCTTAGTGGTTAAAAGCACTTATTGAAAAGTTCAGTTCCCAGAATCCACATTAGCAAGCCCACAATTGCCTGTAACTCCAGTCATAGAGGATCTGACACCCCTTCTGGTTTCTGTCGAATCCTGCATAAACATGGTGTACATAAAACACACAGAAACCCAAACATATAAAAATAATAATAATCTTTGTAGAAATGATTTTTAGTTTAAGTAAAGGAAAAAATTGGTATTATACACACACACACACACAAATACAGATTATATATATATATATATATGTTATATATTCACATACACAAGTGAAAATATAGTAGCTTCATAAATGGTTTATATTTGCTTGTGTATCTACTGCCCAAAAATAATCCTTTTGTAATGGAATCTTGCAAAGAGAACTTAGGTTAAATCTCAAGGTCTACAACATAAAATATGTTTTTATCTCAACCATCAATAGTTTAAGATCCAATTCAAAATGGAAGAAGAACACAGAAGAAGCTCATTCTTCAAGTCTAAGCCAAGTGCAAGGTCAAAAGAGACAGTCTACTTTGGGAAATCAAGCCAGGTATAGCCTCAAAATCACCCTTAAAAGTCAGGAAAGAATCAATCACCAAATGACGGTACTTAGGCTTTGTTAGGGTCACTTCCAAGACAGTAACAAAACTCTCACCTGGGCCATGGCAAACAGAAAAGAACCTTGACTCATCTGCGTTCTTGCAAAGACACAGTGCCTTACTAGAATGATCTACAGGCAAGAAAGATCAAGGATTTCACATGCTTTGATTAGTTTGTGTTTCCAGGTGCTTGCTTCTGCTGGGGCCTGCAATAAGTAGAAAAATGTAGGCAGTTGATGGACAGTTGGCAATACTGGGATTAACTGCCACCCATCATCACCACCACCAGCAACAGCAGCAGCAGCATTTTACATAGACCATTCTCTGGGACCAAAAAACAAGATGGATCAGGTCTATGGCTCCAGCCAAAGACTCTAAAGCAGGGTTTTCCAACGTATAGGTCAAGACTTCTTTGGGAGTCAAATATCATATCCTTCCGTCTCAGATATTTACATTACAATTCATAGCAGTTGAAAAATTACAGCTGTTAAAAAGCAATGAAATAATTTTATGGTTGGGGGTCACCATAACATAAGGAACTGTATCAAAGAGTCGCAGCATTAGGAAGGTTGCGATCTGCTGCTCTGCAGTAAGAGAAAAACAGGAATGCAAGAAAGAATGTTCTCAGGGAGAAAAAAAAAAAAGCCTCCATCTCCTAAACATGGCACCTGACAGCCTATCCAAGACTGTAGAGGCACAGGCCAGAGGCAGCCTGAAGGTAGGAGCTGGACGTGAGGGGACAGGAAAGCTCTTAGGAGCCTCTTGCATGTGCAATGGCAGAAACACGGCTCCTGGGGATTAGCTCTGGCCACAGCCCAGATGGATTCCGAAACTGGTTTGAGCTGGAGTGGTCAGTAAGGGGCAGTGAATTCGGCTCGAAGTATGAAAAAAAAAAAAAAAATAGAACACATGTCCTGGTTTGCTCTAAAAATTATAATGCAATATTTAAAGTTAGATATGTAAATTCTATTGGTTCAATTTGCACCCCTCCATACCTGACACCCTGAAAAGTAATCGACTGTAGTATCCACCCATGAGGTACATGATGGAAACCAGTCATTTCTCCCCTTCCTCTATCCCCCAAATTGCCACATGGGCTTCGGAAGTCAGCCTGGCTCTCCTCATCACAACATGGCCTCCAGCCTTAATCTTTCTCATGTAACCTTTTATTATCTAGCCATGTAATATCAGGAAAGTTAATTTTAAAAAGAAAAAAAAAACTCTTGAAGCTCTGTTTCCTCTTTTTTCCTCTTTCTTTTTTTCTTTCTCTTTTCATTTATACTAAAATAAATAGAACCCCAACACCTCCAAGGTTCCATGCAAAACTCAGGGGAGGCCCTAAGGTGATTAGAAACAGAAGCACTTCATCATCCTTGGTCTGGGAAAGAATATAAATACTGAAGGATTGTGAACTGTAGAGAAAAAAAAAATCATCCCAAGTATCACAATCTTTTCATGATCAATGATTAAATAAAGGAAGATTGCAGGTCCAGAAAAAAAAAAAAATCTGCACCGATCTGCAATCTAATGTCCACCCAAGAGGAAATACAGTCACATGATTTATGAGTTATCATATGTAGCATTCCTCTAGTGTTTACTTTGAGTGCCCCAGTGTTGTAATTAAGGTTGCCAGTGGGGTGCCTCTGCTCACTGCTAACTAAATGAATTCCCATCTGCTTGAATCAGGAAAAGTGTGATTGTGTGAAATTTCAGATGCTCAGCGGTCCCCCTTGACAGTACAAATCAGTCTCTGTCTCCCTCAGCACAGCTTTAATTATCTCATTAGAGCCTAATTGCTGCTTCTTTATGAATAACCAACCAACCGCCCTGAGTACGGATTCCCCTTTACCTAGAAAATTCCCTTACCTCTGTGTATTTCTCTTTATGTCCCTGAAAACTGAGCAAGGTGACATGGAGTGCAGTTTGGCTCATGAAGCTCGAGACAAATGCAAAATATTATCTGATCTCAGGGTCACCATAAACCATGGAGGTGACTGAACATTCCTGCCATTTTTTTTTCCCTTTAATTTCTAAACAATATGCCTAGGATCATCGGACAACAGCAGAGGCTCAGTCAACCTATCTACACGTCTTACTAGGAATTGACCTTAAACAATCCCTGGGATCACACTGAATTTTAATTCATTCATCTGACAAGTGTCACAAAGATGCGGTGGTTATTTGTATTAAACCCTAGCTAAATCTAGCCTCTATGGTCTTCACAATAAAGAGCAATGGCCACCGTTTACTAAATACTCACTATGTGCCCAGCCCTAGACTATGAACTGCACATACATTAGCATGAGGAGTGATATTAACCAACAGTAATTCTTTATTATTCACTGTGTCCTTCTAAAGATGAAACTGAGGCCTTGACTGAATTTTATAATCTGTTTGTTTGTTTTATACCTATCCAAATGAAACTGAGTGGGTAGGACGGCCCTAGGAGAAGATTCTAGGGGATATGAAGGTGATCAAAATACAGAATAAAAACATCATTTAGACCCGAAAGAAAAAGAGAGAAAAGAAGGGAGAGGGAGGGAGCCATGATGAGCAATGAGACAATCACGGCAACATCTTTAGCATCAGGAAGAAACTACTCACTCAGAAGCATCTGAGCCAAAAGAAACGTGTTCTACCACCTGAGCAGCAAGGTCACGGACTGCTAGAGTCACCAGGCTTCTTGTCCCATTGGGAACACTAGAGATAGCATCAGAGAATCCCATTTCTAAACTCCCCTGCGATGTGAGCTCTGTGACTTCCATGCCAGGCATCCCTGTCATCGCCCAACACTTTCCCAAGGGCAAGTCACAGCAAGGTCTATCTGCCGTTCACCACCCCACTAAACTAATATTTGGATGACCAGAGAAACAAATGCCCCCCGCCCCTATTCACAGCCAAACCTTTCTGCCATCACCTCTAGAATTCCATTTTTGGGGTCATCAAAGTTTCATTCACTGTCTGCCTCCAGAAGGAAATCTATTATCCCTCGACCTACATTAGATTGTCCTGCTGGGTCCTCTGCCTCTTTAGAGCCACCACAGGGCAGCCTACCTCCCACGCCTCACTTGACAAGGGACTTGGAGGTAAGGCAACTAGCTTTTTAGTATCCTGTTCAACAATTCTTCACTTAACTGACGAACCCTGACCCCACAACATGTGCTTCTGTTGTGTAATCCTAAATGTCTTTTTCTCATTGTGTTGTCTAACTCCTCCCATTTACCCCCAAATAAGGAACAACTTGTGATTCACGTTCTCACCCCACCTTAGTCACAGTATCAGCCTGGGTGATCTCGGAGTCCATGTGGCTGCCCCACAGAACGCCTGACCTTGCAGTTCTTTGGCCTCCTCATGCCAAGGACCTCAGTTTTATTCCAATTCGGTCACCCGTGTGCAGAACCACACCCTGAAATTGGCCATGCCACACAACTGCTCTACCGATGTGAACTTAATTTCCACCATCCCACAGACTGACCACACAACCTGTTTAAACTTCCTGCTCTCTCTGCTGAGACTTCAAACCTGCTTTTCAACCTCATGAAAACTGCTAAGCCTCTGACCCACACTGTTGTCTGCATCCAGTCATGCGGTTGCTTCTGTTCGTCGGGCAGCCTCATTGTCTTCTTCATTCTCTTATCAGAGTCATCTTCTTGACTCATTACGTTTCCTCCAAATGAATCTGCCAAAACCCTTGACTCGAATAATTCCTAAGTCTGTCTTTCCCCTCTGATATTTCACTTGGGCAGGTCGGGTAACACAGGAGGAAGATTGCACAAGGTGAATTTACAAACACCTGATCTTCACCCCACGATATTACCTTTATGGTTTCTGCATAAGCACGGGTTTCCACATCATTGCTCCCCATAAACCCTGCTTCAAATCCTTACCACACTGAATTCACCTATCCTCTACACACAGTAGGACCAAACTCTTGATTTAACCAAACAGGAAAGTTGGAGGAAGAATCGCATCAATTTTCCCTTCCTCCATCCCTCCATCCCTCCATCCCTCCCTTCCTCTCTCCCTCCCACCATTTACATGCCATATGTTCACTGGCACATTCTCTTGCCTCTTTCCTACCCTTTCACCTAGCAGAGTCCTTTTTTTACATCTAAAACTGTTCCTATAGCCAAACCTAGGCAATTTTCTCCTTTTCTAGTATTGTCCCATAGTCTTTGAGCTGCAGAAAAACATTGAGACCATTACAAAACACCACAAACTGAATAGAAAGTAAAACACTGCATCAAACTGTATGGTATAAAAAGTAAAACAGTGGAGCAAAACCATGTGGTACTCTTGAAGCTAATAATAGTGAGAAATTTACACTGGTTTTACATATTAGAAAATATCTTGAATTGAGGAACTTACTTACATTTTAATAAATGAACTATGTTTACAACGTGTAAACCAACCCCAAGATATAAAAAGAAAAAAGTACACATAAGAGCCAGAGAAGAAAGCAATGAAACAGAGAAATGAAAAATAAGTCATATCAAATATCAGCTCTTGGAAGAAAAATAAATAAAAATATATCTAGCTTGACAGACAGAACCAAGAAGACAAGAAGGAGGTATATAGTTGCACTCTCCAGAGCAGGGGAGGTAGCATCATGAGGATGGGCTCATGAAAGAGCAAAGATGATGTCATGAGAACTTGATAGGAATGATATCACAATTGAAATGGGGAAAAATTTGTGAAAACACAAACTACCAAAGCCCACCTAAGGAAATATTATAGCCAGCCACACAGCTACTGCAGAAATTGAATTTGTAGTTCACAACTGTACCACAAAAGAAGGTCCAGGCCTAGATGGTTTGACCAGCAAATCCTTCCAATGATTTAGGAAATAATGATAATATCGTACATAGAAACACAAACTAACTTTTTGAGATTAAATTTGACCCCTATACTCTTGATAAAATTGCTTACTTTTCTAATATTTTTATCCTTTCGTGTTGTATAGAAACTTAGGAGGAAAACAAAACCCTGAAATGTCGGACTGTTTCTCAGTTTGTTCCATGAGGCCAGAATTATGATAAACATACTTGCTAGATAAAGACACTGTAAAAATTAAAACTATATATCAATATTCCTCTTAAACATAGACTCTAATATTCTCACTAAAATTTAATCAGATCGTCAACATAAAAAGAAAAATGCATCATAATTAGCCAAAGAATACCCAAGAAGTACAGGGTTGATTTGACCCTCCAAAAATTATCAGTGGGAATATTGACATAGTTCCATGGGTAAGGGCACCTGCCCGCCAAGCCTGGCATCCTGCATTCGATCCTGCACCTACATGGTGGAAAGAGACAATGGACTCCCACAAGCTGTTCTCCAACCTCTACACACATGCCATGAATATGCAGTCATAACACGCAAATGCACACAAAATAAACATATAAAGAAGATGCACAGGTTCGTATCTGACGGAGCTGTCAGAGACCAATCACAGAAAGCTGCACAATATTGCTGAGACAATCAGGCTAAAAGAGAGAGAACATTCACAAGTCACAGATTTGCCTAGTTTCAACATGTCAGTTCTCCTTCAGCTGATTGAAGAGAAAAGGCAATCTCAAATGATGTTCCAACTAGCTTTAAAAAAAAAGACAAAAACAAACAAAACAAGACATAAACTAATAAACTAATTCTAAAAATCATGTAGATATGGAAGGTTTCCAGAAGAGCCAGTGCTACTTGAATAGGAGAGTCTGGGGCTAGAGAGATAGCTCTGTCTTTAAGGACATATATGGTGCTCTTACCTGGGTTCAGTACTCAGCACTCACATCACCATCTGTAATTCCATTTCCGGGGGATCTGTTGATGTTTTCTGGCCTTTGATGGTACCAAGCATGCACATGGTTACATATACACACCTGCAGGCAAAACATTCATAGACATAAAATAAAATAATTAAATTGTTAAAGAAAAAAGAAGGAAAATACATGAAAGAAAAATCAAATATGAATGGGACGTGACTGGAAAAGTTACCATTGTCAAGCAGTGTATGTCTTAGTTAAGGTTTCAAAAACTGTGATGAGACACCATGTAAAAGCAAGCTGAGGAAGAAAAGGGTTATTAGGTTTACACTCCTACATCATTGTCCATCACTGAAGGAAGTCAGGACAGAAACTCAAACAGGACAGGAGCTTGGAGGCAGAAGCTGATGTAGAGGCCATGGAGGGGTGCTGCTTACTGGCTTACTCCCCCATGGCTTGCTCAGTCTGCTTTCTTGCAGAACCCAGGACCACCAGCCCAGGGATGGCACCACCCACAGTGGGCTGGGTCCTCCCTCAATTACTAATTTAGAAAATGCCTTACAGCTGGATCTTATGGAGGCATTTTCCCAATTGAGGCTTCCTTCTCTCCAGTGACTCTGGCTTATGTCAAGTCGACACAACCAGTCAGCCAGCACAATGATACTGGTATATACACAGACCCAGGAAACAAATGTTCCCTGTATGGAAACCCAAATTTCAACAAAGATACAGCATAGAGAACTGCATAGCAAGTGATGCTGTGACTGCTGGGTATCACAGGTCACAAATGAACTTTGACCTCCACAGGTCACAGATGAACTGTGACCCACATCTCCTATCACTTCATTCAAAATGGATCATGCATCAAAATAGAAATCCCAGAGAAACCCCTGGTGACCTTGGCACTGGGACACTTTTAGACATCAGGATGAATTCATGGTCCTAAAAGAACAGACTGATTAAACAGGTGTCATCAAAATATAAAATGCCTTTTCTAAAGATACCATTTGGAGAATGAAAAGCTAAGTCTCAGCCTGAAAAAAACGTTTGCAAATCACCTGACAAAAGACTTGTGACTAGAATATCGAGATAATTCTCTGTGGGAATAACCTGATTAAAGGTGCATAAAATATTTTAAAGAGGAATTTCTCCATAAAAGACAGCAAGACAGGTGTGGTGGCTCACACCTTTAATCCTAGCATTCGGGAGTCAAAGGCAAGTGGGTCTGTGTGAGTTTGATGACAGCCTGGTCTATAATCGTGAGTTGCAGGACAGCCAGGATTGCATAGTGAGACCCTGTCTCAAAATAACAACAAACTAGATAGGCAATAAGCTGTGAAAAGATACTCAAAATAATTTAATTAAGCAAAACTACATGAAATATTACCCTACATGGTAACAACATGACTATTAAAAAGCACACATGGGTGAGGATTTTTATATGCTACTGATGGAAATACAAACTAGTACAACCAACCTAGAAATATTTCGACAACTTTATAAGCTTAATATGTGTTTTTCTAATACACAACCCAGTATTGCACTTAGGTATTAATTGGGAACAAATGAAAGTATATATCTATCCAAAGAACTTTACACTCGTTGTATTCACACTAGTTGTATTCCATAAATGTTCATCAAACAGTTAATAGAAGCCTTATACAGAGACCTAAATCTATCATCCCAGAGCTCAGGAGACTAAGGGGGGAGGACTGTGAATCTGAGTTTGAGGCAAGTCGGGGCTACAGAGTGAGACCTTGTCTTAAAAGGAAACTAAATCTTAATAGATAAGTAAATAATAACACCAGCATGCTTAGGAACTCCCCAGCAATAGACAATTCAATGAAAAAAAAATAAATCTCAGAATATGCAGAGTAAAAGACAGCAAAGGATGCGTATTGTATGATGCCATTGATGTCCAGTTCCATGTGACTCTATTTTTATGATGTTCTAGAAAGTTCTAGTAAGAAGCCTATATCACAGTTTCTAAATCAGTGTATCATAACCCGTGTGGAGTCACATAACCAAAATGTAATAGCATCTTATTCTGAAACTTGGCAAGAGTAAAAAATTTAGGTGCCCATAATGATAAACAATTGAAAATCAAATGCATAATGAATCTGAGGTATTTCTGGAAACTCCCCGAACCGTGGGACTCACCGCAGCCTTGGTGTGAACACACAACAAGCATTCTTTGTACTGTGCATGCATCTCACCATGAAGTCCCAACAAACTCTGCCAGCAACACTTTCTTAGATAAAAGATGGCTGCATGTTAGAAACTACAGTATTGTTGGTGTCTGCTCTTATAGAAACATAATGGCTTGATTATGGAAAACAGACTTTACATATTCTCCTACCATCCTTGCTAAGTATCCAGTTACTATATTTTGGGATTGTTTCTATCATGTTAGAATGTTTGGGTCCAAAACTTAGTATTTGGGTTTCTGGCTTGAGTTTCATTTAAAAAAAAAAAAAAAAAAAAAGTGAATGAGTTTGGACTTTGGATTTTTGAAATGGCCCTAAACATTCTTCTGAAATTTTGTACTACATGTTTATGCGGTAGTTTTAGCATTGATAATTACAGAGTCAAACCATCCATCAACTCTGCAAAGCCCTGAAGACATTCTACAATGCCCTGCAGTGTTACATAATTAGCCAGGATCTCTGTGTGAGAAATAAGCACAGCTGCCTCATTAGTATGTAAATTTCCTCTTTGTACTCAGTAAGTGGCAAAATTTATACATATGCCAAAAAATTGCTTTAAGTTACCTTATTATTAGTATATGTCTGGTTTGTATGCCTATTATATATACATATATGACCAGGGTCATATAAATACTTCTCAGAGGGAAAGGGGGTTGCAGTGGAAAAGAATTCCTAATATACACAACAGCAGCTCATGGATGTCTAGAAAACAGAGGGGATGGAGGACGAGGAAGAGTGATTATGAATGGAACACAGAAAGATTGTGAGTAATAGTGAGTACATTTATTTTCTTGGTTGTGTAAAAAAGTAACTATATTCACCTGATGTAATTGTCCTCTCATAGGCTTCCTGCTAAATGAACTCAATCTTTCTAGTTCTTTTTGAACTCTGGCTGGCTGGTTCAATTCAGTTGTTCTGGGTCAAACTCCTCTCCAAGCTGATGGATTCAATCTGGTCTCTCTTGCTTCTCAACGAATTGTTCTGCTTGTCCTCAAACTAACTCTGACAATATGTTCTAATCTTATGGCTACTTCCCATTCTTTGGCTCAGTCTGTTCTCACCCGTGTTCAGCTTGTTCTGTCTGTAACTTGTCTCTGTAAAACTGTCCTGGTTTAAAAAAAAAAAAAAAATACTTCTGAACTTCAGAAACTGAACTGCCACCAACTCCACTCCACTGCCTCTGAACTCACTGACTCAACTGAACTGACTAGAACCCAGAGATCTGCATGCCTCTTTCTCTCCTGAGTGCTAGAATTAAAGGCATGTACCACCATGCCTGGACCTAAGCTTTTCTCTACGTGAAATTTTCTCTATACCAGGCTGACCTTGAACTCAGAGATCTCCTTGCCTCTGTTTCCTGGGATTAAATGCAGGTCTGCATCCCAGATGGATCACACAAACCTAAAAGGTCTTTGGATGTGATCCCTTACCAGTGCAGCCAAGTTGCTGGATTAAAATTCCTCTACAGTCGTTGTAATGATTTCACATTTTATCAGTTATATATATTTTTTTTTAAAAAAAAAAAGAACACCAGAAATAAATATTTTAAAATGCTTTATGTTTTCAGTAAGTACTTGTAAACTTCATTATTTAGATTCCATTACAAATCAGTTTCTTGTGCTATAGCTCATAGTTGATCATGGCAAAGTATTGTTTATGAACACCATGGTTGACAATGGCTCCTCCCGAGGTGTACTGAACTGGTATCAACAAAAGAAATACCTAACTATTGGCTACCGTGAGAGATAGTAGAACATCTGGGCATGGGGACTGACTGCCCTGGCTTCAGTTTTCGCACCAACTGAAAGGTGGCTTTCATCAGGGCTAGTATTTCATAGGAACCCACATGTGGGTGAAGCACACAAACAGCTCTGGGCGTTAGTGCATAGAGCTGCAGAATGAGGCCAGTTCCAGCGGTGCTTGCTGTTCCAACATAAAGATGTGGTCTGTGGTACAGGATGTAATCACAGATGTGACCTCTTCCATTCCAGTTCCCTCTGAGATGGAAGTGCTGACTGGCCTCATGCAGAAGAGGCGTAATAGAAAAGGTCCCTTCTGATATTATATGAACATAGCACTGCCTGGGGCACATCCGCCATTTTTCCATCTCATTATCCAGCAAGCATGTGCCCCTAGATTTCGAATCAACTCCTTTGGCTGTTGACAGCATGCCACGCCCTCTGGGGCTGTCATTGCTTCAGTCATTCCTCCACAGTCAGAACCAAGGCATCCAAGTTAGATTTGTGGCTGAGCAAGGCAGAAGAAGCCAAAGAAACTTTCAGCAGCTGAGTTACTCGGCAACTCTCTCCTTGGAAGGCATTCAGGGAACGATAAGACAGTGATGACAAACATGTCATGCCTATAAAAACTATTCAATGGAGAGCTGTATCTGAATATTTAAAAATTACACCTTTTGCTTTTGGGTGGTACTTTGTTTTTAACTTAAGTTCTAAGTTTCTAATTTAGGGTTTTTTGTTTTGTTTTTTTCTTTTTTTCTTTTTTTACTGAGTTCCTAACCTATGCCAGACATAAGATATATTTCATTAGTATTCATTTGTTTTCTGTGTTGATTATTGAGAACGGGCTTTGCTATGTGTACCAGGCTGGCCTTGAACTCACAGTATTGCTGCCTCAGCCTCCTGAATGCTGGGATTACAGCTGTCCACCGCCATGCCCAGGTGCAAAGCTACATATTCAAAGCACATCTTTCTTATTTTCATCTGTCATATGCTTTATTTACTGCAGCTGACACTTGGATCTCTTCTACCAATTAGATCAATAACACACATTTCCTGTAAACTTACAACCAATAAACAGTTCATCACTCGGTATCGGCAAAGGATTCTTCCAGGATGGCCTCCCTAGCATGCCAACATCCACAAATGCTCAAGTCTATCATTTAAAATAGCACAGAATTTGTGCCATCATATTATAATATAATATAGAATATAAACTATAGATGCTTTACTAAATCATCCAGATTACTTATAACAGCTAATGTGATATACATGTTATGCAAATCACTGCTATCTTGTATGGCTCACAGAAGAAAGATGAGAAAAAAACATATGTTGGGTACAGAGCAATTGTTCTTTAACCCACTGCTGGAGGGATGGACAGACATAGAGCCAATGGCTTTTAAATACCCAACTGCATCATAGTTTTTTCATATTTCACAATTGTTCAACTCCTCATCCCTCGGCAGTCTTTGCTTTAAGCAGCACAAGCACTTTAGGGACAGAGAAACAGACAACTCAAGTTAAGTTCCCTAAACTCTTAACCCTTAATTTCAGCTATTTCCAGGTAAAACTCAGACAACTTATCTAAACAGAGCATGATAAATATGAACTGTGGGCAGGTCTTCATGTTGATTCTTCTGCTGCAACAACTCCCACAGACATTATAAATAGAACAGAGTGTTTCTAGGTAATAAGGTAAGTTTTTCCTCGGAACACTCAGCAAACTTGGAGTTTATCCATGAGACCCCCACCACTCCTTATTCATCGCATTATCTGTCGAGTGTGTATCCAGCATGGAAGGAGAGAAATGACCCCGGCAAGGCTTGATACCCTTAAACCTCCCATCAAATGATACCAGTAAGACACCTGAGTTTGCTGTATTTTGTTACAGTAGCAAGAGAAGTAACTAAGGACCAAGGAGATGGTTCCGGAAGATAAAGGCGCTTGCTGCCAAACCTGTCAACCTGAATTTGATCCCCAGAACCAGCATGGTAAGGAGAGGTAAGGAGAGAAATGACTCCCACAAGCTGTTGAGTGTGTGTGTGTGTGTGTGTGTGTGTGTGTGTGTGTGTGTGTGTGTGACTAAAATAAGAAAATGAAGTCTGGTCCTAAGAAGTGAGCTGTTGCTGTGATAAACCTGCCATGTGGTTGGTTCTTAGGCCTCTGTGATTAGTTTGTGGAAAAGAATGTAACTGTATGACTTTGGAATAGAGAAGCCCCAGAACACAGAGGTGAGTGGGTCATTTTGGTGGGAGTCTGGAAGACCAGAATTCTGATAGGAAGGTAAACAATAAAGACTGCTCACTAGATTTCAGAAGGAAATGGAGCCCACTAGGTCCTGGGCTAGAGGCCATTCATGTTACAGTCTGTCAGAAATAAAAAATAAAATATAAATTAAAAAAAAAAAAAAAAAAAAACCTTGCTGCCTTCAGTCTAAAAGCCTGAGCGAGGCTGAAGCCAAAGGCCCCGGACTACATTGATTGACATGGCTCATGCCCCACACCGTGCCTACTGACAAGCCCCGACTTTTCTCTCTCCAAAGGTGAAACATGCCACGGTTGGCACCCCAGTGCTGTGTGGAGTTCATAAATTCCTGTTGATCCAGGCTCTCCACACTAGTGCTAGGAGGGGCGAGCTGTTATCAGAGAGGAAGTAGGATAAACACTGGGCTGGGTTCACTCTAGGTCAGAGTTATCTGAATCCCTGTCCCCAGAAAAGGCATAACTAAACAACCCCTGACTTTTCTCAGGAATCTTACTTACCACTGTCATTTCAACCTTCCTTGGCGGCTAAGCCACATGAAATCAGTCCAAGTCCCTGCACTGTCTTCTATGGCGTTTGCAGCGCCTGCCGAGCCTCTCATTTGCAGAGGAAGAATGAAAATGTATAGCAATGTCATGGCCAGTACATAAGCATGATTGACAGGAAGCATCCTCTCAGAGGCCTGAGGTGGCTTCCAGACTGTTAGAAACGGATGCCCCCAAAAGACACGTCTACTGTGGAGTGAACTTGTTTTTAAAGATTCTTCGGTCTTTACAGAAAGGCTTTATTGAGTTGGCATTCCCGAAGACTTCCAAGTCTTTTTACATTGAGACCAAATACGCAAGCAGACGTACATGTTAAAGGAGAACTGAGTAAAATCAGCCAGATCCCAAAGGTGAGGAAAAATGGCTACATTGAGATGAACAGCCACCAACATATCAGAAGCGCTCTGAGAACCACAGCAGGGTCTCTAGGGAATCCCCCAGTGTCACCAGCCACAAACAGTAAAGGAAGAAGAGCAGCGGGAACATGTTTATTTCCAATTTGTAGGAACAAATTCTGAAAATGATTGCTCCAGGTGTTAAGCAGAACTTGGGATCCAGCACGTGTGCCCTTTAAATTCATGTCGGGAAACAACATCAAAGGATTTGAAGGTATTTTTTTTTTCACCGTATTGTCCTATGTAAAGTCTGATTTACAAAATGAAGTAACGTTTTGTCCTGAGCGGGATGGTGACAGAAATAAGAGCCACCATTCCTTGAGGGCTGGCCAGGTACATATTAATTACCATCTGCACTATTTACAGATGAGAGGCCGGGGCTCGGAGAGTATAGCCAATCACCCTTCCCCTGCAGTCTCTGAAACAATGTCAACTCTAAGAAGCCGTCTGTCTGACCTTATGCCCTTGAGTTTCCTCTATCCCATCTACCCTTTCTCCCTCTGGAAACCAACACATTACATTATGATTATTTATCTGCACATCTGTCTTCACATTAGCAGGGAAAAGGCAGAATATATATGTGTGTGTGTGTTTGTGTGTGTGTTTGTGTGTGCATGTGTGAATGATACATATGTATGTGTATATATGTATATATGTGTATGTATGTGTATATATATATGATCCAAAATAGATGGATATATATCATATCTATGTCATATATATTATTTATATATATTCATCCATCTTGGATCATATAAATATAGATAACATATAAAACACAGGCACACACACACACACATCTATCTTGGATCTTGGCGTTCTCAACTCCTGCCACGCTGCATGACATAGACAGGAAGAACCCAAGAAATGTGTGTGAATGCGCAAATACACGGATTATTAAATAAAGAGAAAGCCATTTAGTAAAGGGAAATGTTATTTTTTTCCTTTTATGACACAGTATGATTATATACTCAAGACTGGACTCCAACTTGTGGTCCTCCTACCTCTGCCTCTAAGAACATTCAGATTATAGGTTTATGCCTGACTCGGGAACAAATATTGAAATAATAATGTGAGGAAGTCTACCCAACAGGATTCTAATAATCCAATTTCTTTGGATTGTATTTGTATGCACTGCCATATCCCAGGTCTCCTATACATCATTCCTGTTTGGTTTCCTATTTCTGTGATAAAACACTCTGACCAAAACCCACTTGGGGAGGGCAGAGTTTGTTAGGCTTGTACATCCTAGTCACGATCCATCTTTGATTCTCAAAGCCAAGGCAAGAATGCTAGCAGGGCCGGAACCTGGAGGCAGGATCTGAAGCAGACACCATGGAGGAGCACTGCTTAGAGGCTCCCTCTTTGTGGCTTGCCTAGATTGCTTTCTTACTCAACCAAGGGCTACCTGCCCAGGGTTGGCACTGCCTATAGTGTGTCAAACCCTCCACACCAACCATTCACCAGAAACTATCCCACAGACTTGCCTACAGTGCAATCTGATGGAGGCACTTTCTCAATAGAAGTGCATTCCTCCCAGCAGATAGTAAACACCATCATGTTCCTTAAGCAGAATAGCACAGGGCTAAAGATCTGGTGGTTAGAGAGCAGGGCTTGAATTCTATCTTCAGTTGGGACCTGACCTTGGATTGCACAGCAAGTCATCTGCTTTTCTGGGATATAGGATTTCTTCTCTTCTGAGTCCTATCTTCTTCCTCCTCAAATGCTCACTTTCCTTCTTCTTCTCCTTCTTTTTTTCTCAATTCACTATGTAGCAGAAGACACCCTTGAACTTCACATCCTCTTGCTTCCACATCTGCATGCTAGGATTATGGATATATGCTCCCATACCCCATTTACGTGGTTCTGGGCCGTATATAGGGTAGGTAGAAAAGCACTCTACCAACTGAGCTACATCTCACACATGCTGAGGATTCAGAGAGACCGAATTGTAAATGTGAATGTCTTTATGTATAAAAAGTAATTCAATGTTCGTTATTTTAATACGTGGGCCTCATGAGGGATCTGGCTCTTTGGTTATGAGACATGAAGCATGGAGCAGATAGAAGAAAACTGCCCTCATCTGAGTGCCCAGTATGTGTCACACACTGTGCAAATGCCAGTAAATGGAGAATCCTCCTGTGGTGATCTCAGTTGCACAGAGCTATTGGTCAGGGTTCAAGCTGGACACCGGTGCCATATCTTACTGATTTCAAAACACATGAGCATTTTCCCCAACTCTTGTGGATTTCCTCAGATATCCACTATCCGTATACAAACTAACCTGGTAGTTTGAACTCATGGCTAAAAGTTCTGCAGTGCAGAGGGACTTAAAATATATTAATTAGTATTGTGTATTTTATTCCAGGAGAAAAGAAGGCTAAGTCAGTCACTTCACCCGACCTTTGAGGGAGACCACAAACAGCATCACTCTTCTCTGCCCAAGCTCAGAACCAACAGAGACACACAGACCAGAGTCTGATGCAGACTGTGACACATCTATAAGTGACAGATGGGAGTCAGAGCCTGAGCCCCGGACACTCCAACTGTGGTGAGCGTCTGTCCGTATGTGCTGCTCTGTCTTATAGCTTCCCTCCACCACCACCACCACCCCCTACTAGCAGACAGCTTACCTAGGGGCAGAGAGCAGAGAATGCATGCGCTTAGAAAATGTGCAGGAGTCTAACAAGCCTGGGGCCACAGGCAGGACAGAGAGAGAGAGAAAGAGAGACAGAGAGAGAGAGAGAGAGAGAGAGAGAGAGAGAGAGAGAGAAGCTTCCCTTTGCTATCAAACTATTGAAACAACAGACCCCATTTCCCCAGGAATGAGGACAGATCAGAATTGAAGCAATGGTGGAAGGTGCCAGTTCTTGAGAGGATTGATTACTGATACATACCGCTTGCCCTCTATTTAAACCTAAACCTCATGTCAGTATATTGAGGACAACCTTGGGGATCGGTGGACACCTTTATTTTTATCACTTCCCTGTGTGACCACATTGAATAAAACTCCTTCTACAGAGCCTAGATGTGGGGAGCTGCCAGTGTCTAGGCTTTTATTCCAAACTCTTGGAACAAGAATGAGATCGAGAGAGACAGAGAGAGAGAGAGACAGAGAGAGAGAGAGAGAGAGAGAGAGAGACCAGGTGTGGTGGTCTATATGCCTTTAATCACAGCACTCAGGAGGCAGAGACAGGTGGATCTCTGTGAATTCAAGGTCAACCTGATTTACATAGCAAGCAAGCTCCAAGCTCCAGGCCAGTCAGAAGTACATAATGAGACCCTGTCTCAAGAAGAGAGAGAGAGAGAGAGAGAGAGAGAGAGAGAGAGAGAGAGAGAGAGAGAACTCAAAGAAGGAGCTATGGAGGTCAAGCTGGGGGGGTTCATTCATCAGTGAGTTCCCCGCTCCGGTGACCAAGAATGAGGCGATTCAGAGGACCTGGAGGTGTTCCCAAATACGCATTCCCCAGGGAACAGAGTGAATCTCCTGTCCCTCTGTAAATAACAATAGTTAATAATAAGAACAACAACAAATAAAGAACAGATTCCCGTTGGCTCCCTTTGTTTTTCTACTTTTAAAATGGGGGAAGTAAAGATCTGGTCTGCAAATCTAGACAACGAGAGTTGATTTTTATTTACACTGATGGAGAAAAAAAAAAGAACATTGAAATCTCAGAACAGGTTACACAAACGCCTACAAATCATTTAATGCACCTGCCCAGCTCCAGCAGGGTTTCTTCCCTCAGAGGTCAAAACCAAATTGCTTAAGGGTCACCTAGGCTTCAGCCCCAGCCGTTTCCCTGACTACACCTGCGAGCTATGTGAATGAATCAATGAATCGCCTCTGAACTAGCCTGCTTCCTTCTAGCTACCTCTCTTCAGCAGGCTGAGCTTGAGGGCTGGAGGTCAGGAGGTGGCCGAGTCTCCTGTTGTAGAAATACCCGCTGGGCGTGTTCATTACACGCCTACTGTTTGCCAGGTGCCTAGGATACAGAGCCTCTCCGTGAGCTTCCCTTCATTTCATGAAGTAATGTCGTAGAGTGTACGACCTAGTCTTATAATGCCCAAGAGAGGTGTGAGAAGAAGAAATGGGAGTGGATGATGGGAAAGGCATATAATTAAGAGCTGAGGGTTGAGAGGGAGCAACAACGGAAGCTCTAGAGAGGTCAGTCCTGAAGGAGGTGCACAGAAGTGCAAGGAAGGAAGAAATAGATATGAGGTGGGAATCCCAGAGGCAAAGCCAAAGGAGCCAGGAACCGGGTGTTGTGTTTTAGAAAAAGAAAGAGAATGAAGGGGTATGTTTGTATGGTGTGCGGGAAGAGGGGTACCTCTGCGGGCTCATGCTGAGGCATCCCTTCCCCCTGAGGACCAGCCACAGGATGGTATAGTATAGAATAGAGTTTATTCAGGGCATGGAGAGAAGAGTTGAGAGAGTGTGGGAGGAGTAGGGGTGTAGAGGCCGACCCTTGAGCACATGGAGAGAGGGGGAGGGCAATGGAAACGGGGAAGCAAAGCAAGAGGTGAAGAGAAGGGAGCAAGAGGCAGGAGACCAAGCGCAAAAGGAGGGGGACAAGCAGCCCCTTTTATAGTGAGTCGGGTACACCTGGCTGTTGCCAGGTAACTGTGGGGCGGAGCCTAGACTAAATGCCAACACTGGGTATTTGAAGTCACGTGAGCATTGTAATGGCGCTGGGGTTTTATTCTTGGTCTAGTGGGATGCCATTCAAGGACAGGACTAGAAAACGGCTAGCGACAGTGTTCATGGGTGTCACTCCTGAGACTATGAAAAGAACACCGTGAGCAAAAGAGGGCACCCAGTGAGGCCATTGAGCACCACCACGAGGTGAGAGGGACACAACTGCCCCATGTGGGGCTATATTCGGTTTGAAGTATCTGTTAGACATCAAGGAGGAAATGTTAATGACACAATTGAAAACGTGAGTCTGGTTTGAATTTTTTTAAAAAGGGGAACGCTGGACTAGAAGTACAGATGTTAGCATTCAGGGACCTGGCGAACTCAGGGAAGGGGCATTCAAAGGAAAGAGAGAGAACTCTGTAGAAAATTCACCATTCATAGCCTCATAGACGGAAGCCTGTAAAAAAGACAATGGGGGGGGGATGGGGGGGAGTGAGGGTGAAGGTGGGGATGGGGGTGGGAGGTCCCTGTGGTTGATATAGAGGAAGCCCAGACAAGACAGTTCCAAGAGGAAACTGACCAAGTCTGCCCAACTCTGCTAAAGGAGAGAGTAAGGAGACACCGGTTGGTCAGCACATACTCTCAGTTCCCCGATACGATCCACTGCGGGCGGTGGGTTGGAGATTCTAAAGTTGCTCTCTGTCGTCTTACGCTTTTACGACTCATGACTCAGCTATAAAACCCCTTCTGCATTGTCCCTTATACATCCCGGAGGACGCCATTCTGACGGCCTCAATTCCTCCACCACTATTTCAAAAACAAATACAGATTTTTACTGGAAGATAAAGTAAATAAAATGAAATGAGTCAATGCACTGAATCTCTCCCCAGGCCCTGGAAGACACAGGGACAACTTTGCTAAGTGCCCTTGGGATGCCTTGCTGGAGTCGAGTGTTTACAGTAGAGTCTCTGGTTTCACTGTGAATGACCTCACTCAAATCTGCAAAGCCAGGCAGATCCGGTTTGACAACCTCTCTCCAACTCAGCTCTAATCTGCCAAGGATCAGATCTGCAGTCACCATTCTTCAGGATGAATCAGCTCTCCGGAGTGGAAGGAAAGGAGAATCAGGCTGTTAAGTAAAAGTTACCGAGCTGCCCATCTATTCACAAGAAGCTCGTGAGATGTAAAAGACCGCTGTTAGTTTCACATCTCAGAGAAAGAAAAAAATTAGTCTTCGTCTGCTGAGGCTGGTATTACAGAACCCATGAACTGGGCATTTTACAAGTGGCAGCAATTTTTTTTCTTGAAGTCCCAGCAGTTAAAGCAGTTAAGGTTCCATTCTTAAAGGCTTAGAGAGTCACTGCCGCTTGAAGGAATATTTCCTAATTCGTAGACGGCACTTTCTCACTGGGCCTTCATACAACATGCCTGCAAATGCACACCTTTGGGTATCATTAGGAAGGGCTGTGCCCACTCACATGAAAAGAGAAACTCACCTCTCCCAAAGCCCCATTATGCAAAGCCGTGGCATTGGTGATTTTTGCTTCAACACAGAATTTGGGAGAACCCCAACATTCAGACCGCGGTGGCATGTTTACACATGCACAGGCATGCACATAACCGTATATAAGCTCATTTCATTTCTAATCTTCTGGTTCTGTGATAATCTGAGGCAGTAACTCTTGTGTGGTAAAGAGGGCAATTTAGATTCCCCAGACAACAGCTGGCATGACAGAGATGCTACAGGCATCTCGGGTGGGTGTGGAGGACAGGATGCCACCAAACAAGCCCGCACAGTGGACGGAACGTCTCCCCACAGAAAAATCTGACCCAAAATGTCAAGGAGTTCAAGGAGAGAAACCCTGAAGTCATGATGAAGGGACAGGGACACCAACAGAACCTGCTTATTCTTCAACAGCGTGGCAACTTCATTGGATCGGTATGCTCTAATGAATGTATGTTATAATCTAATATATGATCTAATGAATCTGTACTGTAACCTCTGAACGCTGTGAACTGTGACTAGGAATCACAGGCGGTGATGTCTGTCGCTAATATACGCATCTGCCCTTGCCGAGGCCACAGAAAATCATTTTCTAAATGTACAATGTCAACCTAATATATACCAGTCCTTGTCACACTTCGCTTGGATCTCATTAAATGGAGACATCTGCTTCACCCTGTGGACTCAATTTTCTCTTCTCAAATTCACATGATCCCCTACCTTCCTCTAGACTGAGAGCAGGCTTTAGGAACACTGAGTACCAGGCTAAAGACCTCAAAATAATTGAATACAATCGGTCCTCCCTACGGGCCCCTAAGGAGTCTTCTGTCATTGGCATGCCAGGCACAGGAGGTGTGACCCAACAAAGCCAGATGGCAGGAAGGAGATCAAGGTAATAAAATGGTCAACACATGTACAGAGAAGTTGGCAGCATAAAACCATAAAACCCTTTCTTTCCTGGACTCAATGGCACCATTTGAATATCCCCACAAGCTTTCTTTTTATTTAAAAAAAAAAAAAATTCTCTTGAGATTTAAAAATCCCAGTTGAAAAGTTAGCAGTAAAGAGACCCTACAGAAACGTCAAGGTCAAATAAGTATCTAGTCTTTTTTTTTTTTTTTTTTAACTGAACGATCAAATTTTTTTATCCTCTGCTTGGCAAAGAGGGATCCATTTAAACAATATTTATATTATATTCTTAAACTGAATCTGAGCCCAGAGGGGGAAACATGTAACTCAATGTCCACAGGAAAACCCTGGAGAGCCGAAGGGTGGAGAAGGTTAGTTACCACAATCAGAGAAATGTCTTGGGTTTCAATTTAATTCCTATTTGCTCAAATGCCAAAGTAATTTTTCCATGAGGAGAATGAGGTCATTCTTCACAGAAAGGGATCACTGTCTCAAAATTCATATGACCAGGAAACACAAGGCCCACATAATAAGAGGTTTCAGAAACGGGAACTAAATAAAGGGCCTTAAGATGATAAATCTGTCCGCGTGGTATAAGCCTCAGCGATGTGAACAGTCCGCAGTAGTTCTCCCACACCGTGCCTACCCCCACACCGCACCGCCCCCCAACATACCGTGCCTCCCTCCACACCGAGCCTCCCCCACAATACACCGTGCCTCTCTCCACCCCATGCCCCTCACCCCCCCAGCACACCCCCTTCCCTCCTACTCCCCCCCCCCACTGCCCCACATCAGTGGAGCTTTTCGAAGCTAGCTAGCATCATGGAAGCTCCATGAGGCTGGTTCCCCAGAGTTTGCTCTAGAGGTGACAAGTCTCCATCCAGTAAGAGCAGGGAAGACACTGTCATAGATTAGGGTGGTGCCCAGAGGTACAGCAAATACAGACATACTGACAAAGCATGCCAGGAGAGGAAAAGGAAGTTCCTTAACGTCCACCATCTGTCTACACTTTGGAACTTCACTTCTCTCTGCATGTCCAGCTCATGTAGGGAGACGGTATAGTGGGAGGCTAGTGGATACGAAGGTTCCAAGGGCGGCTTCGCCCGTTCCAGCTGTTCACTTTCTAAAAGTGACAGGATTCTGTTACTCACTTCCCCTCACCCTCGCCCCTGCCCCGATGCTTGAAAGGGTAGGTAATAATGACAGCACCTAGGAGAAGGTGAACTTAGCATAGAAGTCAACACTGGGTATGTTGCTGAATACAAATCATTCCCACACCAAGTACTCGGGTCCCCAGTTTGGATTCAATGATTCGATCAGGATCCATTTGACAGTTTTACGTGAAGGCTCTGAAGTTACACACTCAGTAACCAACGGAATGAGCTTAAATCCCAGGTTTTCTGGTCCCTAGTGGGACCAAAGGGGTGATGAAATGATATTTTTCAAATGAATATATTCATTCTCCTGACAGAGAAATGTGCATCCTTCCATGAACTGAGGCATGTCTTTTATATTCTGTTGAGGGCATTCATTCACGACAGACCAGGCGTGAGTTACAGGGTCAACAGCTGGTCCAGCTGAGACTTGTCACAGCCATCCTGAGCCTCTAAAACAAGCCATTATCCGGTGGCAGCAGATTGGGACCATCTGTCACTGCAGGCCACATATGGCCCCAATAGATTGTAAAAATAAGGTTGTCACAAAAGGTCATTAACTATGCATCACTTCTCTGTGGTAAGCTCCAGCCAGAAACAATGATTCTGCCATTTTTATCTCCAATCCTCACTCCAGCATTCAGAGAAACTGAGCCCAAAGGAAGCAGGGGCCCTCCTGTCTTAGCAGCTGAAGAATACCAGGGGGAGCAAACCCTTTTCCTTTGGACAAACTTTTAGTTCTCTTAAAAATATGTTCTACATTCTCTCATAAGGAATTCCAGGAGTGAAGTTTATGGACGGCACCTCATGCGGCTGGGGAGATGGCTGAGTTGGTAACACAGAGTAGAGTTTGGAATCTAATACACATATAAAAGCCAGGCACTGCAACCTGTGCCCGTAACTCAGCACTGGGGAGGTGAAGACAGGATCCCTGGGCTTTGCTGGCCAGCCAGTCTAGCAGAATCAGTGAAATCGGTGAGGGACCCTGTCTCAAAAGATAAGGTAAAGAAGCAAATAAGAAAAATGCCTGATGTTCACCCCTGGCCTCCACTTGATTGCACATACACAAGCATACATGTGTACCAGACAAAAATATGTGTAAGGAAGCTGGCAAGATGGCTCAGTGATTAAGCATATTTATTGCTCTTGCAAACAACCTCTCAGGAGGCTGAGGCAGGCAGATTTCTGTGAGTTGTCAAGGTCAGTTTGGTCTACATAGTGAGTTCCAGGACAGCCAAACTACCTAGAGAGACCCTGTCTAAAAATAAAATAAAATAAAATAAAACTTACATGCATATTTGGAAATAGGTTTACTATGTTTCATTCCATATAACATGCCAACGTACACACTCTGAAAGTCTACTTAGCCATTAGAAGGAGGAGATCTTATCATCTGAGACAACAGGAAGAAGTTTGGAGGAGAATCTAACACTGAAAAACATCAGACACATAAAGATAAATAGACCATTGTTTCGTGTCTCCCTTGTACACACATTCTAAAATACTGTACTCACTGTTGGCAGTTCCTCTAGGCTCTGCCCCACAGTTACCTGGCAACAGCCAGGTGTGGCTGACTCTCTATAAAATGGGCTACAAAGTAGAGGGTGAAATTCTGGATTGGATTAGGGGAGAATCTGGGAGAATAGTAATAAAAGATTAGGAAGACTAGATCCAAAGGTACTTTTATTCAACATGGTGACTCCAGTTAATCACAGTGTTTTATATTACTGAAAATCAGTGAGTCCATTTGAAAGGATCCTCAGCCTCCCAACACACACGCATAAATATACATGTACATAAATACATTCACACACACATATTCATATACACACATGCATAAATATACATGTACATAAATACATACACATTCACACACACAAATATGCTCACATGTATGCATGTATATGCATGTATATATATACACACACATATACCCATATATACACACATATATATGCATATACACACTAACACACAAATGCACACACAAACATACAGACATATACACATGAGCTAACATGTATGGTAATTATCTCAAGGCAATTCACAATGTATATAAGTTTCAAAATAGGAAATAAATACGGTGACACTTTCATTTTCTAGTATTAAACATTAAATTTTAAATTATCTTGCTTGTTTTCTGCAAATAAAAATATTAAATACTGTAACATGATTGATTAAGCGCTTAAAAATACACTCAGGGAAAAGGTTGTGCTTTTAAATGGTGACTGCATAGTCTTTGATATTTATTCTGATAAGACATAAAGTATGTGCCTTGCCGTCGTGATTAGGTGCAGGGTGACAACTGCTTAATGTAAATAGAATGTACCAGAAGCAAGGATATAGGACTTGGAACTCCTGGAAGATCATGCAATCTGTGTCTTACTCATAATGTGTCCGAGCACTCTGCAAGCCCGGTTCCACCACTCTGCAGGACTTCACTGTGAAGAAGCCTGGGACTCCCTGTGATGGCCACCCAGGTATTTCGTGGACAGACTGATCTGAATGTGACCTTTAGGACATCCCTGCCAGGGTACTCTAGATAGTCCCAGTGCCAGCCATCCCTGGCTAAGGCCCCAGACACCAAGAGACAAATCCAGCGCTGTCAGCACCCACCTCCAGGAGTGCAGTAAAATAGCTCCCGATCTGCATTCAGAATTATCAGCTTTCTGGCTGTTTCTTGTGGGTGCATTGACAAAAAGGGAAGGAGCCCTCTTAGCTATGCTATCGCATTTAATCCTCACCAAAATCCTCCCACGAACAAAGCCAACATTTGTTAATGGTGATTTGACTCCATAGGTGTTTTTCCCCTGCTGAATGTTGAGAATCACTCGCATGTCAGACCCTAGAAATCACAGAACCTCTGTAAATAGAATCAGTCTTTACATTGAGAGCTCTCTGTGCTCGGATCAGTCTTCAAATGCTGTGCTTAGTAAATCAATTCCTGGTCCCTTCTCCAATCTCATATCCAACCTGCTTCAGGCTCCTGTTCCCAGACCACGGGTGGGTTTTTAAATCCACGTGGTGGGGGGTGGGTTGGAGAGGGAAGTTAATCCATAGTGATTCACAAGCCAGATCAAGTGTTGATGCCATAGAAAAAATTAACCAAGATAAGCTTAAAAAATACAGATGCCTGGGCTAGGGAAATGGCTCAGTTAGTGAAGTGCTTTCGGCACAAGCAGACTGGGACAAGCCAGGACTACACAGAGAAACCCTGTCTCAAGAAACAAAACAACAAAAACGTAAAAACCTGTGTTTGGTTCCCAGCACTCGTGCAAATAGGCATGGTGGGGGAGATGGAGCTGGGGACGCAGGAGGTAGAGACTAGCAAGTTACTGGGACTTGCTACCCCGCCAACCTAAAATAATCTGTCAGCCTCTGGTCCCAGTAAGAGGCTGTCATCAAAACACAAAGTAGATGGCTCCTGAAGAATAACACCCAAGGTTAACCCCTGGCCTACAAACACACACTAATATACATTAGCCTGTAGATACATACACACAAATACAGATTCTTCAGCCTTGCCTCCAGGAATTTTGACTCAGTAAGCTACTGGTGGCTCCTTAAGTAGGTAACGCAGGAAATATTTGTGTGACAGATATAGCCCAATATATTCTGGCTCCTCCTAACCTTAGAAAATACATCCCACCCACCCCCCCACACACACACAAACACACCCTAGTCTCCATATAGGTTGTTCCTTTTACCAGCAAGACTGTTTCCCTCCTCAACAGTCTGGTAAATTCGTAACCATTTTCCATAACCCTTGCCCAGCTCCCTCTTACAAATGGTTGCTGGCCTTTTCCTGTGCTCTAATTGCCCCCGACACCCCTACTCCTCTGATCTTATTGCCCCCTCCACACTCCCACTACCTCCCACCTGTCTCCTAGCTCAGAACCAAGTGATGTGCTAAAGGCAAGGACCCACTTATTCTCATCCGAATTCCCAGTGTGAACACAGTGCCCCATTTATAAAAGATAGCCAACAAATGTGTGCTGAATGAATAACCCAATGTGTTTCCTTTCAGCTTTAGTTGCCAGGAAATGCAGAGCCAAGTTCAGTCACCAAGTAGAGTGATTAGCTCATCCCAGGTGCCTAGGAGCATCTGCTCCGTCCTTCTTAGACGTGGTCTCTGTTCTCTTCTTAGCCATAATCAACCTATTTCCTATTAGGTTTGATGTTGCGTGCTCTTTAAAGTCCTTTGGAAGAAAGGTAGGTATGACTCCCCAAATATGCCAATAGGTACATTAGTTCCTCAAAAGGCTTGTGTTAATCATTAGGGTTTTTAATGCGTTTCATTCAGAACAGGTAATGTCTTGACCAAAACAAAGACGTAACTCCAATAAAGCTAATCTGGTCGTTAACAAAAATATTTATTTAAAAAAAAATACCTGTGATGGGATAGCATATAAGAGTAAAGAAAATTTCCCAAGCCTAGTGATTAATTCTTCACCATAATCAAATGAGACGACAACTTAAAAAAAAAAAAAAAAAAAAAAAAAAAAAAGAGTAAGCATCAGCTTTATACAAGATACCTTGAGTAACGTTGGTGAAAATATGCGTGGATCAAAAGCCTCAGGCTTATGGGGTTGTAAGTTGATGCACTCTTGCAAATATATACTAAAAATGCAACGTTGTGGGATTTCTACAACCTATAGTCAAAAATTTTATAGAAGCTAAACTATCTGACCTGTATCTTTTTAATTATTTTTTACTTATTCACTTTATGTCTCAGTCGCTGCCCCTCTCCCTGTCACCCCCACCCACAATCCTTTCCCTCATACCTCCCTTCCCTTCTCCTCTGAGTGGGTGGGGACACCCCTACTGTCCTATATCTTAAACAAGAAAGATTTAGAAACATTAAGTAGCCAGTCTTGTCAAGATATAATAATAATTATTAATAATAATAATAGTAGCTGAAGAGAAAGCTCTGCCACTGAATCTGGCAACATGAATTCCCTTGGGACTACATGGTAGAAGGAGAGAACCATATGTACACTAGTATGGGAGAACCTCCATATGTACACTGTCACACATGCATGCCCAGTGTGTATGTGTGTGTGTGTGTATGTGTGTGTGTGTATGTGTATGTGTATACTTGTGTGTGTGTATTCAAATTTTAAATGGTAATGAGAATAGAGGGTAAACCGTAGCTTGACTTACAATGTTATCCTTCATCCTAACTTTATCCACCTCTTACTATGTTGCAACTATTATATCTCATAACTCTTTCTGAACAGTCTTATCGAATGCACAGATAAGGATGTCAAGCCATGGAAGCTAAAAGACTTGCTCAAGGTCACACAGCAAACATCCATGGCAACGTTGATATTAATTGAAGTTTCCCCAGGCTTGGTACTTAAGATTTAAGCTGTCATGGGGGCTTTCTGGAGACCCAGTTTTACTGTGTGCTCCAAAATAATACATTCCAACCTGGATCTTCCTGCCTTCTCTTCCCAAATGCTTGGCTTATGGCTGTGTGCTGCCACACCTGGATGGTATTGTTCAAGAACAAAGACAATGAAGAGAGACCAGAAAGATTAGCTGGAGCTGGGTAGCCAAGGACTCCCAAACCAGGATAGAGAGTCTGACCTTGGTCCTGCCAGCAACAAAGAGCAGCAGAAGGCTTCTTAATAGAAGGAAATGATAGGTTTTTATAGTCCTTAAGTGCACACTAAATGGATAAGTAAATGAACGAATGAGTGGATATTTACAATGGAGTAATTGAGCAGCAAGCAGCACATAAAATAGATTGGGAGCGAGATGCATTGAAGGAAATAAACTGACAGAGCATGGGGTAACAAAGAAGCAATGGGAGGAGGGAGGAGCTGGAGCGATGGCTCAGTGGTTAAGAACACTGGCAACTCTTTCCCATTAGCTGGGTTCAGTTCCCAGCAACCATATGGAAACTGACAAAGGGAGCAAAAGTGACCGAGTGAAGGTGTGACACAGGTCAGGAGTTGCAAACCCAAAGGGAAGTGGGGCCAGAAGCAACTCACAAGACTTAATCAGGCATTTGTATAGGAACATTTAGTTCTCTGAACCCACTTTCCCATCCTACCTTTGACAAAGGCATCGCTACATGTTTTTTAAAAAAAACCTTTCAGAGCAATGACAAACAGCAGCTGACACTTAGTCTCAGAGTCAGAGATGGCAGTAGGTTAAGGTGGGGTCTAGTGTGAACTGGAAAAGTCATGACCTCTTTCAAGACAGGAGCAGAAGATCAGTTCCCACCCGCCACCCTTTCGTGGGAATGAATGCAGGCTTGTCTGTTACTAGTTTTCTAGCACAAGAAAGAATGAAAAATTTGGGGTATGTATGCAAATCCCCTACTTAAAAACCTTCATTAGATTTACTCCTCATATGTTATGCGTGAGTATTTTGTCTGATTGTATGTATCGGTACCATGTGCATGCTTGGCGCCTGTGAAGGTCAGAAGGCATTGAACACCCTAGAAGTGGAGTTATGGATGGTTTGAATCACCATGTGTTTGCTGGGAATCAAACCTAGGTCTTCTGCAAGAACAAGTAAGTGCTCATGGCCACCAGTCATCTCTTCAGCCCCCAAATGCTCTAATCTTATATATTAGAAGTAGAAAACATACTTTGAACCAACATACTATGTTTGCAGAAACAGGCAGGCTTATATACTGCCAGACAGTGACCTTAAGAATCCACATGTCTTCATCAAATCTGCAATAAAAGAGTAAGAGAAGTAGAAAAGTAATTTGACAGAAAGCAGAACTGAGAGGAGGGTTTGGGTTGGTTCAAAGATTGATTATGAAGAACAGAGTCCCTTATTGTTTTTATTCTGTGCTTAGCCAGTACAAAAAGACTACTTATCAATAAGAAGAGGTGTAAAGTTGCAAAAGAAGGCATAAAAAGCAATGAGGGGGTGAGGGAGCTGGCAAAATATCTCCGTGGATAAGTACTTGCCAAGCAAACCTGATGACTTGAGAGAGAACCCCTACAAGGAGATAACCCCCCAAAAGTTGTCTTCTGACCTTCACATGTGCACTGTGGCAGTCACACACCACACACTGCAAACACAATAATGAATTAAAGGTAGTTAGTTGTGATTTAGTCTACTTTTATAAGTTATAATCAAGGAGAGAAAAATCTTAAGTAAAATCTGCGTTTAACTTATGAGCAAGAAGTGAAATTGCTTTAGACATGCTGTTATTGCCTTCTGTTGTGAAGAGGCAGTTTCTATGGAAGATTGGCAACCCTATAGGTAAAGCATACCCCACTGTTAGCCAAGATGATTTCCTTATTAAAATAAGAGTACCTATGTTTGTAATATGCCCGTGGCAACTATCAGCATGGGTAAAAAGATAAACCACTGAGCAGCCAGTGATCCTTTCAAACCACGGAACTCAACCTTCACATTCAAATTTTCTAAATTTCTCATCGTTTGGACAATAGTGAATGTCTTCAGTGACACTGACAAGAGAGCCAGAATTTATCCAATTTTTCCCAGTAAAGCTGCCAGCTCTTGTTATCCGAGTTGGCTGGAAGAAGAGAGGAAAGGCAAGAGAAAAAGCAGATGGTCGCTAGACTTCAGAAGCCAAGCCATGTGGGTCTCAGGATAATCCTGAAGAGTCGTCCACTCTCCAGATGAAACCAAGGCAAATCCAGGTTGGGTGAATAGATTGCCAAATTCATTGTTATCCACTTTCCAACTCTGTGTCACAGGAAGAATGGGAAGGGGGGACAGGGGAGAAGAAAGGAGGAAGGAAGAAAGGATAGATGGATGATGGATGGACAGATGGATGGATGGATGGATGCATGCATGGTTAGATGGATGGATGAGCTCCAGGAGGATTCCTGAGAAAAAGAGACGGCCCTCATCTCCAAGGGAGTTAGGGTTCAAGAAGGCGGGCATATTTAGCAATGAAGCTATATGGTTAAAAGGAAGATTCAACTTCAGAAAAAAAATGCATGTAGACAGTCAGCTTTATAGATGACAGAGTAGACAGAGATGGTTTGTGAGGAAGGGAAAAGCAGTCCCAAGAATGAGCTAATGAGCCGAGGGGAAAAGCTAAAAAAAAAAAAAAAAAAAAAAAAAGCACTATCCACAAGACACATGACCTTCACGGGACATTCACGTAGCCCCTGCCTCTCTCTGGTGTATGCCCAGAGGGCTTTTCATACACGTGTTCTGTCTCCCAGATGAAGGCCAGATGAGGAATGGCTTCTAGTCTTTCTCTGAAAACTGGTCTGAGCGTGCTGTTTATTGCATGAAGCTCAGGTGGAGAAGTGTTTTTAGCCTTCTGTCAACCAGGTTCTTCTCTATATTCATCTTGACACAACATTTTTTTCAGTCTCTATTCTCATGCCACGGAAGAAAGAAAACCACATTTCTTAAGTGTCTTTCTAAACCTTTTTTAAGGAAACATTTCTTCTGTAATGTCAGTGACCATTAAATATGCCAGCTTTCTCTCCTCCGATCTAAAAGGACTGTCTTATATACACAGTGATTCTCTATTATTCCCAATACGTCCCTTGCTCCTACAGGCCAGCTATTCTTGAAAGAGTAATACAAGGATACCATTCATCTATCCACCAAATATTTAGAGCACATCTTATGAGTCAGACACTACGCTAAGTGACGGGGGCCAACAATGTCACCTGATGTTTTTCACTGGCAAGATCATGCTTCCTGTTCTTACCATGCATACTGTTTGACTCCTATTTCTCCTCTCCTCACCTAACATCTCTACAGGAATGCCCACTTTCCTGCCTACTGCTTGGAAGTAGACCTGACAAGATTAAAAGATTATTTCAAAAATTAGAGCTCTAGGAAGACCACAAATTCACATCAACTTTTCCCCCTATCTAAAAGTCTTTCTAATGGATCGAGCCACAAACCAAAATTTCTACTTGAAACTATAGGGAGAGACAGTACCCATCTCCTTATGGAAGTGGTAAGACAATTAAGGCCAGATAACCACAACTCTACTATTTTGTGTCTACTAAACCTGTGTAGGGCTAGAAAACACAATAGCCAGTGAGGTTAGAAATCTGTTTGGGAAACAGCGCCGAATTCAGTAGAAGGCTCACCCTGAACATGGAACCGTAAAGGAGAAAGCATTAAGTATGAACAGAGTTTTAAAACAAATATCACAAAGGCAGTCTGAGGAACAGGTAAGTTCTAGTTTTTCAAGTTTGCACTGTACAGGGCTGAGCCACATGAAAATAACTAGACACTGTGCAAACGCAGGGGCCACTCTTGAGGCCTCTGCCCCATGCACAGAAAGAAAGAAGGAAGAACACCAGGCAGCAGGCGCCATGATGTTCCCGTGGCAACTTCCCATGAGAAGATGTTGCTCCCAAAAAGTAGCTGGCCATCCTGAAATGTTTGTGGAGTTAACATAGTGCATCTCTCGATTTTTTTTCATAGTGGGATTTGGGTTTTTTTGTGTTCAACTTCTTATTTATGAGATTCTGACTAAAGAATTCCATTAATAGTCTAGAAGGAGAACATAGATCTCCCTGCGGGTACCTAATTGTCATCCCCTCACGCTGCAAGTTCCCAGGCAATGGAGACCAGGGATGAGAACTAGGAAGAGGCAACATCCCTGGGTTATCAGAAGTAGTGCACACTAGTGTCTCCATTCTCTCTGAACCCATTGGAAAGTGATTCTCAACAGAATCATTTTTTTCCTTCTTGTGTCTCTAAAATAAAATTTTATTCTGTTACCTAGAAAATGTTCTTAAAAGAAACATCTCCATCTTTAAAGCAAGCAGATCCAAGACACAGTCCTCCGGGCTCATCCACTGGAATCCATTCCCTCGACTCTCTCCAGATACCAGAGAGCCAGTCTCTCCTGGGATCATCGTTGACTTCAACATCTTAGTGTAAGTCTTTCAACCACTTCTGAATCCTGACGTGCCAGCTGTTTATCCACTACTCTTCAAGCTCCATCTTAGAGTCAGAAACTTAAATGTCCTTCGAGAGGCAGCTTTGTTTGTCCAGACAGACTCCATGGGCTGGAAAAGTTACAATCGGCAGAAAACAAAAACAACCAGTACGGCTTTTGTTTTTAATCCAGTTGGGTGACATTTTGAAAATGGAGCGCTGAGGCCGAACCAAATCCCGGGTTTCATCCTGACCAACCCCCCCCCCCCAAAAAAAAAAAAAAAACCTTCATGAGGAACATTTGAAATCTCAATTGTCTCCGGCTACAGCTGAATGAGAAGCTCAGAGTAAACGTGGCAGCCATGTACTTCCTACAAACATGCTTTGTTTCTGGCTAACTAGTCAGCGCATAAGGAAAAAAAAAAAAAAAAAAATAAAAAATAAAAAATAAAAAAAAAAAAACGCCTCTGTACAAGCAGCTGTCTCATTTACCACGCCGAATCCTTTCATGGCTGTCAATACAAATGTGTTACACAGAACCGATCCAAGACCTTTGCCTGAAAACCCTGGCACAGAGCATAGGCCTCCCTCCCTTTCCTACCATGCCTTTCTTCTAATTCGATGACTTGCGTTTTCAGTAAATGGTCATAGAAAATGTCATGTTTATCATGGGATTCCCTTCATCATTCTGCTTCCCAGAATCCTGGGAGTGGGGGTAGGGGGGTGGGGGGAAAGCAGGCCCACAGGCACAACAGAAGCGCTCTCTGAAGTTTCCAGTTTTTCATCTCTATTTCGCCCTTGAGCATCTCTGGGCTAATTTGATGCCTTTAAACTTTTAAGTATTTCCTGAGTGAGTTGAACAAGTTTCAGTGACCACCCTGAGTTGCTGGAGAGAACTCAAATCACTTTGTAACTTTGTAACAGCAAATCACTTTGTAACTACAAAGCCACCTGCACATAAGTATCCACTACATCATTCCCAAGAAACTAGTAAATAAGATGATGATGCAGTGAAGATTGTCTCATTATTTCCTGGATTATTCAGAGAGGACACTACGTCAACATGACTTCACCACGGAAAGTAACATAATGCCGCTGTGCAGACTAGGCTTCTATGTTAATCCTCTCACCCGGAATATCTTGTTTCTCATCCCTTCACTCTGTACGTATTCCCCAAGAACTAGTGTTCACCCAAACTTCTCTTAGAAACTGCAGTATGAAACTGCAGTATCTCTGCCCTCATGGAAAAGAGATTGCAGGAGCTCTGAATGAGTGGACACAGTTCTCAGTTCTGACATGTATTCTCCAGATGATCTAGCATTTGTCACTGTGTCAATTACCAGCTCTGAGCTTCCCTTCCTCAGCTACTAAAATGGGGCTGGGATACCCTCTTTACAATCATGAGATTTTCAGGACCCCTTCCCGCTCAGGTTCTTCTTGGTATAAAGTGAGACCAGTGAAGAGTGAAACATGGCAGCACCCGTTTGATCCAGGAGTATCCAACCTGCAGTCCACAGGCTTCATGTGGCCACACGGGACAAAGGACAGCTACGAGTGCAGCCTGAGACAAAATTATACTCTTATACAAAATGTTGGGAGGTTTTTTTTGTTGTTGTTGTTGTTGCAACTTTATCACACAGTTCTCAAGCAAGAACTTTGTAGATGACGTCATCGTGTTGCACTGCCAAAAGACTGAAACACCTACAACTTTAGGCTACTTGATCAAAGTCTTAGATTTCACTCCTGACATAGAAAAGTGTAGAAGAAGCATCTCAGAGAGGAAACACACACACAGAGAGACACACACACAAATCAGTATTGGCACATACAGCATAGTAGGCATGATTCTGTAGCTGTTACAGACAAATAGAATCTTCTCAGAAGTCCTGTATGAAGTCTCACTTTCTAGTACCTCAATCATGACTGTATTTGAAAACTCTTTAAAGTGGGAATGAAGGCTAACCAAAGTCATTTTTGATGGGCCCTAACTCAACATCACTGGAGTCTTTATACGAAGAGACCAGAACACTTACTTAGAGTAAAGACAGACAGAAAACTATTTTTAATCCTGAGATTTTTGTGAGAAGAGCCAGTTTCACCATATGAACCCATGTGAAACAAATTTTAATTAAATATTGATGGGTTTTGGTCAAGACTACTCCCTGGAGCCCCTAGCTGAGTAGCCTTGGAACACATTTTACAGGGGCTTATAAAGGCAAACCAATAGGCCACCATATTTTCCAATGAGGCTTTGATATTTTCCAAGAACTGCAACCCCCAAGTATTCTTGAAGTTACCCGGTCCTTCAGTGGGTTAACTTTGGGTCTTACACTGTATACCAAGGCAAAGGGCCTCAGAGGAAACCAACCCAGCTGACACTGGTATCTTAGATTTGCAGCCTCCAAATTCAAGAGAAAAATTCTATTTTTTAAAATAGAGTTTCTACTGTTTAAGCCACAGACTCTGGCACTCTGCTATGGTGGCTCCAGCAGACCAACACAATAGCCTGATGTCTCTGTCCTCAAGAACTGCTCATCTCCAAACATGGACACAATTCAGAATCCAAGACACTTTGTTTGCTGGCTTAACACAAACAAGAGATGTCTTCTTGTGTTTCTACAGTTTTTTTTTTCCTTACCCCAAATAGGTTGCTTCTTCATCCATTCTCTTCCTGTGTAAGAACACACCTTGTGACAGATATCATGAGTGTTAAGAAATGAATCCATTCTTTCCTGTTTGTATCAGTCAGGACAAGTCACGATGCGCTGCAGTAACAACGTGAAGTCTTGGGGATGTTTGAAAATAAGGGTGTATCCTGCTCTATGCCACAGGGCCTTCCCGACCTTTCAGGTCATCTTCAAGGACACCAAGCTTGCCTGGCCATGGACATGTCTCTGATACCACATTAAGCATTCTTTTTTCTCTCACCCTTGTTTTCCGAAATCCCTTGCTGACTTTGGGATCCACCCTGTAAGCTAGAAACTGAAGGTAACATAAATGTGACATGTTCAGCAATGATGAAAAGTTTAACTCCTTCGCTTCCTCCAGTTAATGACATTGAAACTGTCACCTCTGTGCATGGGGAAGCAAGCCCTGGAAAAGACAAACATCTTTATGGATGCTTCCTGATATCTTTTTTTTTTTCTCTCTCTTTCTTCAGTTTCCCTGGATTCAAGGATGAAGGAAGGGAGTGGTTGCATTGGCTGACCTACCTTTCCCATCCCCCATCCCCATTCCCCCCACACACACCCACAATACTCACGTTGCAAAGTTAATTAAGAATCTGGGGCAAATATCGGGGTGATTTGAGTAACTGACCCCTTTGTACAAGGAGGCAACAGGGACATCCCTGCTGGGGCAGGAGCTCAGGTGGCTGCTCCCCTCTGAGAGAACTGAGATCTTGCCGGGGCTTTTCATCCTTGGCCTGTGTCTCCAGGGCACAAGTGACACCAGCAAGCCTACGGCTGTGCCTGCCATGCTCACTTTGTCCCAGCCGTCCAGAAGCATTTGATGGCTGTGTATAGATTTATACACATGCGTGTGCTCTGCTTGTTTTATTAACACTTAGATGAGTGTCCTGAGCCACGGACATAAACTAAACCCCAAACTAAGAAATATCACTGAGCGGCTTCGTATTGCTTCTTATTAAGCGTTGCTACAACTGTCACAACTTGTCCCTCTCATTCTATACTTTCATTCGACCTCACTAATAACCTGGGGCCAATGTTCACTTGGTTATTGATGGAAAGGTGAGATTGGGGAAGTCAATGCTATCTGTACTCCGAGTATCACAAATGTCAAGTGTCTGGACTAGGCATCAGTGTTCTCTAACCTGCAACAGACTTTGGAATTTACACATAGAGATCCAAGAGGTACCTGTGTTGTGACATCTAGGCTAGTGTTTGCCGATATGTGTGTGATCTGAAATAAACCTCACTGTAAGCCTGCAATGATCAACAGACCCTAAAGTGTTTATATTTACCCAACCGCATGCATATAGTGTTGCAGGCATCCGCGGAAGCGGGTTGGGGACCGTAGTAATACATTAGTCCAGAAAGACAGCGGTAATTAGCTTAGTGCTTCATATTCCAGCTGAGAGCATCAACACCCAAACACCGTGCCCTCAGTAAAAAGGAGAATTAAGAATGGTAACCTAAAGAAGACTTGCAAGTGACTGAAGCACAGATGTAGAAACGCCAGGGTTTTGTCTCACACTGACAAAGCAGAACAGTCTGAGTTAGAAAGAATTAGCTTCGCACCAACTGGAACGGCAGCTTAATAACTCCTCTTGTCAGAGAATTTTTTTTTTTTTCCAGATGAAAGAACTAAAGACAAGCCTGAGTCAGAAGAACAATAAAGCAGGTAAAAACTTGCACCGAACAAAGACAGAAACCCATTCTTGTGACTGGCAAGCCATTGGTCATGGTTCAGTACCACAGTATGATGGTCCTGTTCCCTCCATGGCCCACATGTTCTCTGTAGAAAGACTCCACTGGCAGGATATGAGTAGCTAGCTTAAATAATTGCAGGGTCCCTGTGCCGCTGGGAGAGACTCCTGATGCTGGGGCAATCACATCTCTCTGTCATCAGGGAAGTGTTTTCATGTGACCCAGCCAAGGATCTCATGTCTGTGACACACTGGGCAAATTAAGGAAGGCTTTTTTTTTTTTTTTTTTTTTTTTTTTTTTTTTTTTTTTTATGGTAGAAGAAATTAAAGTTCTTGTGGAATTTGGCTGGCTTTCCTCAGGAGGGAATATAAATGCCAGTCTGGCAGGACGTACATGCCTGTAACCCTGGCACTCAGGACACAGGGGTAACAGGCTTATGAGTTTAAAGGCAGTCAAAAGCTATAAACAGAGGTGGAGGCCAATTTAGGCTACATGGTGAGACCCCCATCTCAAGTAGAGAAGTAAATTAATGGCTGACACGCTGCTCTAATAAAGTCATCTTTACCTCTAGACTCGTAAGAATCCCATGAGATTGCAGTATTATCTCTAGTGTTTTTGAAGTGAGGAAACAGACTGGAAGACATTAATTAACAGCCCAAGGTCACAAGTACTAGTAAAGACAGCCTTCCAGCCCAGCTATGCAGGCTGCTAGACCACCAGAGCCTTCCCTATCCACTGTTCCACAAGTCCTGCCCTTAAGAACCGAGGCAATATGAACACGGAGCTATTATTTTTTTTTAACTTTGAAAATTTTACGATATTTATTTTCATAATTGTAAACAATCTTACATCCTAATATCCATCCTTTTCAGGAGTCATGAATAGTCTCACCCGTCCTGAAATAGTTCCATCTCATCCTGGAGGGGAAGGAGCCTGAGTTTTAGATTCATTTGCTTGGCACTGCAACACCAGCAAGGATGACGGTTCATTTCCACGGATACAGCAAATCCCCTCTGTGTCAAGCACCATGAGCAGTGCTGGTGAGTTGCCTCGGGAGGCAAAGGCGCTTGCCACCAAGTCAGATGTCCTGAGTTCAACCCCTGGATCCCATGAGGTGGAAGGAGTGAACCCCTGAAAACTATCCTCTGAACTCCACATGTTATGCTACTGTGTTCACACAGCACCCACAACACACACACACACAATTAACAAATGTAATTTTAAAAATGTAAACACCATGTAGACAATGTGACTATAAGCCTTGCTGTAAAACACCATAAATAACTGAATAACTATGATTTCATCTTGTGCAAAAGCAATCAGCTGCCCAGCAACCCAAGATTTTGGTTGCTATGCAGTGCTAAGAAGAGCTTCAGGACTCCACCTGACCCGTGACCTAATTTGCTCCCATCTTTCATACTCACCCAAAAGCTCATATGATGCCAGCCATGACAGCAGCACTTTATCTTGAACCAAAGAGTAGAGGGGTGTTCTGTAAAAGCCCAGAGAGTGAATACGCTCAGCCCTGTAGGATAGACACTTTCAACTGCAACTACCCAGATTACCCTATCTACACAAAAACAGCCACACTATGTGAACAGATGGGCATTGTGGATAAAGCTTCACAGCTTCTAGTCTGATTTAGCCCACAAAGTCAGTTTACCTACTTCCCATGCTCCATCCATGATCACACACACACACACATACACACACACACACACACACACACACAAAACCACACAGACTTATATATACCCATTCCAGCCTACTGTATTGACCCAATGCCACAAGATTATGGGAAGCTTATAAAAGTTCACAGAAGATCTGTGAATTGTAGTTGGTTTGTGCAGAGTAGCTAACCATGACCAGAATGAATAGATCACGTGGACTGTCGAATCAGATGGACTTCCTGACACAACTGTCACCATATCATCAGTCTCTTCCCTTCCCCTCCTCTTCTGTGACAGGGAAAGGAGGTCTTTCAAAAATTATTTTAGACTTAAGTCGCATGCTCCAAATATAAGTAAATAATATACAATATTTTTCACTAAGGAAAAACTCTGAATAAAGATATTTTCTTTGCCAGCCATGATGATGTACATCTTTAATCCTTGCAGTGGGGAGACAGAGGCAGGTGGATCCCTGTGAGTTAGAGGGCAGCCTTGACTATGGACTGAATTCTAGGCTATCCTTGTCAACATAGAGACCCTGTCTCAAACAAAACAAGAATCATTTTGCTCTGCGTTTAATTTTCATGTATCAGAGAAGTAGGCCCTGGTTATCACCCATGTCATTACCCTAGTGCTAGGGTTCTGGCAAAAGAGAGGGAGGAGACCTGTCCCAACCTTTCCCCTCCATGGTACCTTGCTCTTCCTGGGACCTATATATGAGCTCTTAGAAATACAGAGCAGAAAAAGAAGAAACTAAAACAATCAGAAAAATGAGAATAAATTTGCAGAGTAACCATAATGATCTTTCTTTTCCTTACCTCCTCTGTTCTCCTATCTCAATGACAAAGCCCAGAAACTTCAGATAGCAAGCTATAGTTCAAGGACTGCATCCTTGGTACCAGGATCCCACCCCCACCCCACCCCCACCCCACCCCCCTGCCAATCTGGACTGCTGCTCCCATGATGGACCTGGATCCCTGTCTCCTTGCTACAGTGTCTCCTGTCAGGGTCATGCACAGATGGCTGTACCCAGACCACTCTATAGATTCTCTACTGAATTTGCATCCATTTGCCTGCTTGTCAGGATCATTAAACACTTTAATTAATCATATATTTCAAAGTGGCTGATGGTGTGCCATATAGAGAGAGGGTACAATTTCAAATCAATGAGGGGTAAAAATATCATTTACAGGGTTTGCCTGATGGAACATCTGGTATTTCCACAAGTACTGTAATTCTGCCAAGAGAAAAAAAATAAATAAAAAAGATTCCACAGTGATGCTTTGAAATCCTCAGAGGTATAAGAATGAAATGCCTCAAGTGTGGATGCCTCAGGACAAGAGGAGGGAGTGACTGGATCTCCCAAAAGAGGCAGACCCAGAGGCAAAACATGGATGCCAGTTCACAGTATGGGTAAAAGCTTATATTGTATCCTGGGATTGCTGTGCATTTTAAAGATAACTGGAGGTGATAGCTTAGATTCTAATGTCAGCACTCAGGAGATGGGGGTGGGGGGGTTTTGGACCAAATTCAAGGTCACACCGATTTACAAAGTGAGACCATGTCTCAAGAAAATAAAAAACAAACCAACAAAAACTGGGATTGTGGTTCTGTTGGAGGAGTGCTGATCTAGCCCTGGGTTCAATCCCCAGGGACTCAAGCTGCATAAATGAGATGCAGTACCACATGCCTGGAATTCTAGCACTTGGGAAGTGGAAGGAGGAAGATCAGAAGTTCAGGTCAATCTCTGCTTGGATTTCAAGGCCAGCCTGGGCTACAGGAGACCCTGTTTCAATAAATAATAAATCATGCCAAGGTCACAGCTGATTCAATAAGTCATGGTCCAAATTTCCCATACCCAGATATGTAAGAAAAAAGGTTGTTATAGTCCATTTACAATACAAGGTGAATTTAGGGTTCATCAAGCAGGTGTCTTCCCCACCCCTTCCCCCCACCTTTCCTAGCTGCCAGCAGGACTCATATCCTCAGAGTCCAAGAATTAGCCAGTTCTATGTAACTGAGGATCAGAAATGGTGTGTGGGGCCCAAACAGTTCATTAGATGAGGTTGTGTGTTCTTGGCTAATACTGGGAGTTTGGCCAGGATGCAAAGACCTATAGGACAAGAAGACAGAAATCTCTTCATATCGGAGGACTTTTAAAACCACTGTCTTGGTGCCAGGTCAGTGCATCAGTGGCCGTTTTTACCTTTTTTTCTCTTCGCAGCATTTCTTTTAGCATTACATTCTTTAAAAACTGCTTTGAGGCTTGGAGGTTAAAAACACTTGTTGCTCTTCCAGGGGACCAGGGATTGGTTTCCAGCACCCACGTGACAGCTCACAAGCACCAGTTAACTCCAGTTCCAAAGTATCTGTTGGCATTTTGTCTAGGCTCCACCCCACAGTTGCCTGGCAACAACTAGGTGTGCCTGACTCACAATAAAAGGGGCTGCTCACCTCTCCTCTCTCTCTTGCTCTCTTGTCCCCCTTTCTCCCCACTCTCCTCCCCCCTCTTTTCTCCATGTGTACATGGCTAGCCTCTATTCTCTCTCTCTCTCTCTCTCTCTCTCTCTCTCTCTCTCTCTCTCTCTCTCTCCCTCCCTCCCTCCCTCCCTCCCTCCCTCCCTCCCTCTCTCTTTGCCTTTGTCTCACTTTGTTTCAACTCCCCTTCCCATGTCCTGAATAAACTCTATTCTATACTATACTTTCATGTGTCTGGTCCCTCAAGGGGAAGGGATGCCTCAGCATGGGCCCCGAGGAAGCAGCCCCTTCAGCCACACCAGACCATCTCTGGTCTCTCTTATCTTTTTATAAAATACAACAGACTCTAACACCATCTTCTCTTCTGGCCTCACTAGGCACCAGGCATGCAAGTGGTACACTCACATGCATGCAGACAAATACTTATACACATGAGATTAAAAATTAAAGTAAGCTTTAAAATATATTTTTAGAACTGCTTTGCTTTCGCTCATCTCCGGCTTCTGTCCTTGGGGCAGAGAAGGCAAATGACAGAGGCATTCACGGAAGGTGGAGTAGGGCATGTAACCCTGAGCCCTCAGTGCAGCAGCCTGCACGTACCATTTCTTTTCCTAGAAGTTATAAAGTGGCTAGAGCATTAGAAACAACAGTGACCAGTGGTCAATAAAATGTAACAGCTGCAGAGTCTCCAGCTGCTGGGCGTCCGGTTATAGTGCCTGCTCGCTTGGCTACCTCCCATTTTCATGAATATTAGCAGGTTTATTCTTTATTGCCTATGAGATAAGGGAATGTCATTATCATCATATGATTGGGAGGTGGAGGGGGGGAACTAAGTCAATAATTAAGAACCTAACTAATGGCTACAGAGTAAAAGAAAGAGCCAGGGACTGGAGCAGATTTTTCCAGAATGTGAGCACAAGTATCCAACACTCTGCACAGGCATCTAGAGAGACCAAACCAACACTGATGTTGAAGTAATGTGCGTGGCTCTTTACAACAGCACCAAGAACAAGAGGAATGGTAATAACATCCGTGAGGACCATTTGCAAATAGAAGAAAAGGATGAGAAGCTGTACCTGTGGATGAAAAAAGGCAGCAGAATGGAAGTGAGACAGGAAATGAGAAAGGAAGAGCTAAGGCCGTGAGCGACAGGGAAGTGGGTGTAGACAAGAGTAACGGCATCAAGATGGCAGATGCCAAGGTCAGTATCTAAGTAGTTACTCCATGTCAAAGCAAGACAGCGCCCATCAAAGAAAGACTGGTTGCCTCCTAGCACCTGATTAAGATCCCTAAAGCCAAAGCCCATTCAGAAAGACAAGCATCCTGTTTGGGAACCTAGTCATGATCTAAAACCCCAAGGAAAGGCAGACAAGAGCAATATGGAACTAGCGGCCAGAATCAAGCGAGGGATTTCTAAGTGTTTTTTTCTCTACATCGAGAAAGGTCCAAGACTTGACGGTGATTCCTACTTGAAACCCAAAGCTTTCCAAAGGAATTTATTACTGGAGCTTGCCAGAGCTAATTCAATGCCTCGGGCGCTAGTGTTGACTGACCGAAATGAATTTTAAGAATGCCAATCACAGCAGAAAAGCAGAGAAGCAATAATAGCAATTCACAAGAGGAGAAATTCTGGACCAGAAAAATACATTTTAACCTAACTGAAGACTTCCTTGGGGGTGACTTGTGAACCTTTTAGAAGGATTAAAAGTATCTAGTTTACAATAGGTAGTGAAACCTTTCAGTCTAAGGCATCTGCCAGACGACTACAGAACAACTTAACGGATTTGAAGTACCAGGGCAGGGATGAAAGCTGGTCATGTAACCAAACACACTAATTCTCCTACTTTTGCTTCAATTTTGCATAATGATGAAATTAAAATGGCTGGAATTGACCTGAGAGCATCTGGGCAGCTCCAATTAATAAAAAGACAAACAAAGGACACAGATATGTAGATTCCCCTAGCAGATAGGTTTCCATGTAACTGACTCGTTTAATGGTGCCGCAGGTTTGCAAACAAGAAATTTTCCCTGAAGACTGAAACCTCAGCTCCTGCTGCGGCTGCCCCTGTGTCAGCCCCAAGCTCAAGAGGCTGCACGGGATGCAGAGATTAAGGATGATATGATTAATGAACATAATAAACATTTTTACATTAAAAAAATTAATCTCAGAGCAAAGTATATGTGTACAGCCCATAAATTGCTGCAGCTGCATTGCCTGGCATATGGTCTGCAGGTCAAAGGGCAATAGCAGTGTATGCATGTGCCTCTTCCAACTTCCACGGCCTCTTTCCCGATAATGAGACAGCAACTCAACTGCTGACTCCAGTCTAGGATGAAAGAAGAGACAACCCCTTATGTAAAAATAAAGAGGCCAGGGTCTACTGTGATTTCTACATGAATCTTGTTACCTTGACAACATTAAAACATTGGCAGAAAGAAAAATCCAGGACTCAGACCCAGGTCTTTGTATATTACTGGTTCTCCAGTTTGGTCCTGCTTTCAGAGAATCAGAAAACCACACAATCCACCTACCGTCACTCACAGTAGCCACTGCATCCCCACATCACATCACAACACCAGAGCATCCCCAGATCTCCTAGACCAAACATCCCAAGCCCCACAACATGTACAATCACACTTTACACACACACACATATACACCACCAACAACAGCATCAACAACAACAAAACAAAAAACAAACAAAAAAATCAAAAACCAAAAATAAGTCTAGAATTTAGAAAAATTGGGAGTAGTATTCATACCCATTACTGAGAATGTTATACTGAAGGTATAAGGGAGGTGTGGCTATGATTCAGAGGAAGCAACTGACAGGATCAAAGCCACAGAACAAGTGCTTTTCCATCAGGTTGTGGTGCGTTTATATTCATAAGCTCCGCAGAGCTAGTGAGGAACTTTTTGGCATACTGAAGCCTTCAGCATCCCCTGGAAGAAACAGAATATGTATGGCGAACTCTCTTACTGGACCATTCTGCTGTTATCAGAGTCCCTTCTGAGAAGGCTGTATTAACATCTTTAATACGTTACTGATGTAAGAATTATAGGATTTGATATTCATTCTCCATGAAAACACTTATCTACTGGCTGTCCCTCTTTCTGTTTAAACTTTTAAAGCTTTCATTTTAATGACCGAATTGGCTAAAATGACTTAAGAGGCATTTCGGTTAATGTTCAACTTAATTATCAAAATTACCGTCTTCTTCCTATTTCCTGAAGGCAATTATTTTCAACTCTCATGGCCGCCTCACCCCAGTATTTCACAAAAGTATGTTTATTCTACTAATTCTTGATTTTTAACTTAAGATATTATGACTCCATAACTCTGACACATAAGCAAACATATAACTCCTATTTCTTCATTAGTCATCCCAACATAAAACTTTAAGTTAATGGCTTGGTTTAGATATGGCTAGCTAAATTATATCCTGGAAAGGCTCGCCGCCATTAAGTATCTGATGCTTTGAATGGAGCTATTGGAAGGAGTGGAATCTCGGAAAGCGGTACCTATAATGGTGGGTACTTAGGTCTTTGGGAACAAGCTCTCAGAGGAGATGTGGAACCCTAGTCTCTCACTGACTTCCGGTTTAGTCAGTGAGAGATATATGCTCTTACACACGTTCCTGTCCCCATAATGTGCTATCTCTCACGGCCCACTAACCAATGGTCCTACCTAATCTTGGATCTCAAACTAATACAGTCAACATTCAATATCATATCCTGATGCTATAAATACTTAAAACTGCATCATTTGATTTCCTAAACTTCCTATACACTTTTTTTTCCTAAAATGAGTACTCTTTCCCTCTTCCTTGTTTTTCATTAATCACTCATTCATCTCTAAAGTCTCTATCACAGATATAATCCATTTCCAACAGACAAAAAGACATCTCTCAGTTTCACATTTTCTTGGAGACACCCCAGACTCTCAGGAACTCCCATTCCCCTATTCCGTTTCAGATTTGTTCTCTGAGGATGCGATCTTAGCTAACACTTTGAGAATATCTGCCACCGTCAATCGGGAAATTAGATGCTAAAAGTTCCCCCTTGAGACTTCTCCTGCCAACATGACACACATGGTAGCAAAGGAAAAGGTAGATGTGAATGAGGAGGTGGAGGGAAGAGGAGGGAGTGATGGTAAAGGTGGGGACGAAGGTGATGGTAGACGTTCAAGCAGAAGAAAGGTGATGGTGGTGGAGGAGGTAGGGATGCTGGCAGAGGAAAAGAACAAGGAAGAGGGGCCAGCGGAGGAGAAGGATGAAAAAGAGGAAGCAATAGAGATAGTCATGGTGAAGGAGGTGGTGACGGAGGTGGAACAGATGGTAGTGGTGGTTGTAGCAAATGAAGAGGTGTAAGAAATGCAGATGGAGGTAGAAGTCATAGAAAGGGTGGTGGTGATAGAGAAGGAGAAAGATGTGGTGTTGAAGAGGAGGAGGTGCTGATGCTGGTGGATTTCTCCTTAGTTGGTCCATATACTATTGGGTCTCTCTCCATGTCCTCATCTCCCCAACCCCATCCTTTCCAAAGGACATCCATTTCCAGGGATGGGAAAATAGGTAGATTTCTCCTTAGTTGGTCCACACACTACTGGGTCTCTCTCCATGTTCTCAACCCTCTCTGCCCCCAACACACATCCTTCCAAAAGTATTTTTCATATGCCCAGGCATGGGAAAATAGAAGTCTGCTCAATCTAGAGCTCTGAGAGTCTCCCACTGTCCTTATGGTCAGTCTATGAGTAGAAAAATAGTCAAGAGATATTTAAACACAAATATAGGGGAAGGGTTTCCAAGAATGAGTCAGCCAAACTGTTTCTGGAAATAGATAGCATTTCCTTCACATAGGATGCCAGGAAAAGAGAGGAGGGATCAGAGAGAGGGATCACAATACATAATTCGATATAAAAATTAGTTTCAAAATGCCAGTATTTATTCTAAGTGATGTCACCAAAGGTCTATGAATGAGTGCAATGTTAGCACAGTGACCAAAGTCTTCCCAAATTCATTTTCTGGAGTAATTTGTAAGGCCATTGTTCCATGGAGTGTAGATTTTGGCCCCTTCCCCCAAATTCAAATATCAGCTAATCACCACACTGTTGTAAGGTTTTAATGATGTAGTTGAGATTTAAATGTTTCCATAACACCCTGAATTAAAATGACCTTACTCTGAGATGGTGAAATGTTTAGGAGGTGAGGCCTGACAGGAAGTGTGTTAGGTGGAAGTGTGTCTCTGTGGCGATTTGAAGGAGAATAGTCCTCAGAGGTTCATAAACTTGAATGCTTGGTGTGTAGTTCATGGAACTGTTTTCGAAGAATTAGTAAGGGTGCCCTTGTTCAAAGTCTACTGGGATAGACTTGGAGATTTCCAAAGCCTATGCCATTTCCAATTAGCTCTTCTTCTCTCTCCCTCAGGTTTGTGGATCAAGATGTAAGCTCTCAGCACATGAACACATCCATGCACATATGCACATACATCACAGGCACTCATACCCATAAAAACAAAAGAGGACATAACAAACCCTCCTCGGTAATCAGTGCTATTTCTGCCCTGTGAAGGTGTGGGGACAATAGGACCCATTCTACCACATAATGTGATTCTGTTATGTTCACCATGCTTTTTACATACATAGAATTATCACGTGTAATAAAATATATTAGTCTTAGGCATAAAACAATGAATATTTATACCTTTAATACCCACATTACCACCATTCGCATAGAGAATATTTCCATCACCTGAAAGTGTCCTCATTATCTGCACACCTGTTTCTAATAAATGCACTTTATTTTTTCAAATATTGCTAACTTAATAAGAAGATTTTCTTAGCTGGGTTTAGTACTATAGGGCTGTAATACCAGCACTCAAGAGGAGACGCAGGTGAATCTCTGAGTCTTAGGCTACCATGGTCTACAGAGCAAGTTCCAGAACAGCCAGGATTACACAGAGAAACTCTGTCTTGAAAATAAAACAAACAAAAAACAACAACAAAAGGAATATGCATTCATACGGCAAATGTAATTTGTCGAGGACTTTCATGATGATTCTGTTGGGCAGATAGAATCATCTCATCCGGCCAGTGAAGATGCTTTGAGAGCAGAAGGAATGCTTGCAATGTCTTAGAGTCTGTAGCAACCCAGAAAACGATGGGTTTGTTTTGTTTGTTTTTGTCCCAGTCACACTTCTAGATAATACAGCTAGTTAACGGCTCAGCATAGATGGGAGAAGCTGAGGAGTTATTGGCAAGCGATGGCTGCTAGAGGAAGAAGAATCATTTTGGTGACGGGGATGTGGCTACCAGTAATTGTCCACATTCTGATGGATGGCTCTTCACCATGCACATGCAAGCCATACTAGTTAGATTCAGTGGATTGCAAAGGAAGGGGAGGAAGAAAAGATGAAGGGAGGGGAGAAATACTAGGAAGCTAAAGGATAGTGGAAGAGGAATGTGGTTGGATAAAATCAAGATACATTGTAAGGATATATGAAATTATCAATAAATTTAAAATATTCTAAAATCATTGTTGTTTAAATATAAAATCTCCCCCAACAGATTCACATACTGAGGGCATGTTAGCTGATGAGCTTCTGAGGGTGACTGGTCCTGAAGACTCTGACCTAATCAAAGTATTCATCCCTCAATGGAATCATAATGGCATCATTAGAAGGTGTTAAGATGGGGAGTCCTGTTGGAGAGAGTAGTGGGGAGCATGACTTAAAGGCTATAATTTGCCCTGACCCATTCTACCACCTGATTCTGTTGTTGTGATGCTCTGCCTGACACCGCCCTTCATCAGAATAGCCAAGGACCAAGGACCAAAATTCCTGAACTGTCGTGCCAAAATAAAAGCTCTCTTGAGTTTTGTATTAGATGTTTCATCACAGTGATGAGATATGCTAACATGGTCATAAATATAAAGTATATCAAATGTTCAGCAAACAGATTTAAAAGAATATAGATGGATGGACAGATAGTCAGATGAATGGATAGGTGTGTGGGTGGGTGGATGGATGGATGGATGGATGGATAGGTAGATAGATGGATGGTTAGATGGATGGTTAGATAGATGGATGGGTAGATAGATGGATGGGTAGATAGATGGATGGGTAGATAGATGGATGGGTAGATGGATGGATGGATGGATGGATGGATGGATGGATGGATGGATGGATAGGTAGATAGATGGATGGTTAGATGGATGGTTAGATAGATGGATGGTTAGATAGATGGATGGGTAGATAGATGGATGGGTAGATGGATGGATGGATGGATGGATGGATGGATGGATAGATGAGTAGATGGATGGATGGGTAGATGGGTAGATGGATGGATGGGTAGATGGATGGATGGGTAGATAGATGGGTAGATGGGTAGATGGGTAGATGGATGGATGGGTAGATGGGTAGATGGATGGATGGGTAGATGGGTAGATAGATAGATGGATGGGTAGATGGATGGATGGGTAGATAGATGGATGGATGGGTAGATAAATGGATGGATAGATAGATGGATGGATGGATGGATGGATGGATGGATGGATGGATAGATGGATGGATGGGTAGATGGATGGATGGGTAGATAGATGAATGGGTAGATAGATGGATGGGTAGATAGATGAATGGGTAGATAGATGGATGGGTAGATAGATGGATGGATGGGTAGATAGATGGATGGGTAGATGGGTGGATGGATAGATGGATGGATGAATGGATGAATGGATGGATGGATGGATGAATGGATGGATGGGTGAATGGATGGATGGGTGAATGGATGGGTGAATGGGTAGACAGATGAATGGATTCACCAGAAGAGGAATACAGAATCAGTCTCATTGCTCAGGAAGATGAGCCTTATGTTGGCTATCTGGGAAGGACAATGATCTCTCAGAACACACCCCTTGTGAGACATGTGAATTAGATGGATTTGTGTAATTACACTAATCCGTGTCACTGAACCATGCTTCTCAACAGGCCTGGAGGGGCCGTGGGATGAGAGGCTGGGTGTAATGGAGAAGATTGCAAACACCCTCCACCTGCCTTAACCAGCTTTGAACTTATCTATTTTGCATTTTTGGCAGCTTCTCAAGATTTCATTTAAAGAACAGGTTTTGTGATGTTTTAAGAAGTCTGCAAACCATAGAACTAATCCCTTTACTTAAAGTCTGTAAATAGCAACCCTTTCTGAACAACCCTTCATAGAAGAATGATGTACAAACATTACAGGATACCAGGGAAGTCGAGTGAAAAGAATCAGGCTCAAATTCTGGATCCAGCTATAAGGCCCCTAAACCAGTGGCTCTCCACCTTCCTTATGGTGCAACCCTTTGATACAGCTCCTCGTGTTGTAGTGACCTGTGACCATATAATCACTTTGTTACTACTTCATAGCTTTAATTTTGCTACTGTTATGAATCATAATGTAAATATCTGATATGTGACCCCCCCAAAAGGTGGTGCAACCACAGGTTGAGAAATACTGCCTAACACCTTAATATCTGAATGAGTTTTTAAATACTTTTATACCCGTTTAGCCTGAGTATCCTCATGATTTTTCACAAGTGTACACTTGTATGTAAATATATGTATACTATATTAGCACAGGTTTTATGGAGTCCGGTTATAGTAGTCATCCATGTACCTAGCTAGCCCTGTCACTGCGACCATGCCTAATGCTAAGTAACTGAGCTGAGACTGAGTCAAAGGTTTGAAAAGCCCTCACCAAGTAACGAACTCCTCACCTTGCTTCAAGTGTGTCAGTCAGTCACGGGCCACACAGAATATATTGCCTAGAATCAGGTCTCTCAGGTATCAGCCTGGGGTGCCAACTCTAGTCAAGACTGACCCAGGGAACTCAGGTTTGAAGTAAGTCTCCAGACACAGGAACCAACACAGCAGGATTGCAGTGGGGAGGGGGGAGTATGAAAGTGGAGAGAAATAACAGAGGTGCTCTGGGAACCTTCTGAACCTCCATGAGTGGGCGGAGCAGTATGGTGTGCTACAGGTGAGGCAGGGCACATGATCAGAGTCCTCTTATAGATTCTGAATCTGGTGAAGAAGAGGGAGTGTGAACGCAGAGCTAGAAGGAGGGACAGAGGAAAGAAAGGCTTCAGGAAGTGACTACAGAGAAAGGGGCATAGTCTTTGAGGTGACCCAGATCTGGAAACGTTGCCATGGAGACACTGCCAGTGGCTAAAGAGAAACTCTGGATTGTGACATCCATTTTAGTTAACTAGTGTACCAATCCTTAAAGCACACACCTCACAGAAGGATGGTGATTTGGTGAAAGTTAACCTTAGGATTCCATCTGAGAGCATGACTGTGTCTCATTCCGACTGAGAACTACCCAGAAGCCTCAATGTGCAAGCATTCTTTCCCTGGGAAATCCCCTACCTACTGGGCAGCTATCTGCTTGCTCAACGGCTCTGGTCCTGTCCCCACCCTCGCCAATAAAGTTTGGCTTCCAAGCAACTTCAGTTTTGAAACTAACCAGTTGACAAACCACAGCCTTTGTTCAGTTGACCAAAGCAAAGTTTTGAACAAATTCAACAGTAACTTCTTAACCGGCTTTCTACCACTTAACCCCAACTAAAAGGGTCAAGTAACCCTACCTAATGGTACCATTTCTCTTGCAGCTAAAAAGGACACTCTCCATAATTAAGATATACAATAGACAGGAGTTGTCTATTGAGGTTATCGTTCACACTCTGATGTTTTATAAAGCCTACTGACCAAGAGCAAGGTTGATTTCTTCCCATAGCCTCTTAGTTACTATCCACTGCTAGGATGTACAATATAAAGAAACCACTTGTCTCCAGCCCTGCTTATGCCCACCACAGCTGTTATTAGTGGGAATAATGATTTGACTATGTCCAATATTATGCAAGCCAGCGTGATATAAATGGTTTTTAAAGGCTGTAAAAACTCAATTGAATAGGTTGAAACACTCAAAATAAGTTGCTTTAAAACTATTATCAGAGCAGGGTAAAGGGGTATATGCCTTTAATGTCAGCACTAGAAAGACAGAGGCAGGTGGATTGCTATGAATCTGAGGCCAGTCTGGTCTATATAGCAAGTTCCAGGTTACCCATGTTTCCATGGTGATATCTTGCTAAAATAAATAGACAGATAAATGAATAAATAAATAAATAAATCTACTTACCTTATGTGTGGGTGGGCGGGGGGTAAGACAACTTACAAAAATTAGAAGAAAAGTATTAAAACTCTATTCTAGGCAGATGCTGCATTCAATTTACTTCCTGGGTCATCTTTAGGATCCTGGTCTACTTTAAAGAAACTGAAATTGGATGCTGTAATTGAGGCACAAAAGGGGTGTTTAATGGACCAATAAGGGCTCCAGGCAAGAATTCGTGACAAGGAAAAGTTTGACCTTAACAAAATCTTTATGCATACATTGAAAGAGCGTGTGCACACATGCATGTGTATGTGAATATATATCTAGAATATATATGTGTCTGTTTATCTAGAATATATGTGTGTGTATACAATATGTATGTATGCATAATATATATGTGCATATATACACATAGGTGTATATCTATATCTATCCCATACCTATATCTGTATCTATACCTTTTCTCACACAAGGAGTGGTGGGGAGAGAAGAAGAAAAGAGATTGACTCTAACAAACCTAGTTTCAGCAAATTTTATCAATCAACCACTCAACCTTTGTCTATACTCTGACTCTTGTCAATGATAGTAGTCCCTCTGCATACTTAACACAGGTCCTCATGACAACAAAGGACATTTTTTACACCACACTGGAAATATTTCAAAGCGAACTTATTCATCACACATACTTTGTATGGTGCATCTCAGGGAGGAGTATACAATCCCAGTGACAGAAGCCTGAAGGAAAATGGTGCTCTGAAAACCATGCTGTAGGCAATGCGCATGCCCATCAGAGTTTGCATCCATTATAAGCAAGTTGTGGCACAGTAAGAAGGTCTTATAGAAAATAAAAATGCAAACTAGATACTGCCAAAACACAGAATTTAACAAGAGGAAGAAGTACTCAGCCACGACAGAGAAACATAGAGGTGGCTGTGGAAAGCAAATAGTCAGCAATTTGTCAGAGGGAGGCTGGGCGGGTGTGAAGGAAGTAAGATAAAACATGTTCCTACCCATGAGAAAGGGGCAGTACTCCTATCCCAATTCCCATTACCCCAGGACACATGAGACAATGGCTGACTAGCCGAAGAAATAAATCTACCCCTGTTCACAATACATTCAACAAATACGGTGAATAATAATGCCCCATGAAGCTATTTCCTGGGTGTCAGGATGTGAGCATGGTGCTTTATGCTTGTCCATTGACCAGTTCCTTAGTAGGGAGTGGTTTAAGTATACAATATTGATTCTATGGAGATATTTGGCCCTCACTGGGCTAGGTACAATGACTTCTGACAAATAGTTCTCAACCAGACACAAAAGAAGGAATGCGTCAACTATCAAGCTGAGCAAACAACAGAAAATGCTTTCTCAGGTACTGTGACTCCCAAAGGCCATTTGTCTGGGGCTGCGTGAGGAAGCTACCAACAGCGGAACAGGGAGGCTGGTGGCCTGAATCCAAGCGGAGCACCCTACCCAGAAAGAAAAGATGGAACCCAAATGCCAAAGGACCACAGTGAGAAAGTCACCAGGTCACAGAAGCTGAGTCAGGAATCATGGAATGAGGACTGGGCGTGACACTCTGAAAGAGCACACGGAAGTAAGAAGGTGGGGTCAGAACAGCCAGTGGCTCAGTGTGCTGAGCTCAGCCAACTGCCAACCACTGGCCTCCACCCTGTGCAGAGCCATGTGGCTCATGGCAAGGCCGGCCTGTTTATGGATAGTCAAAACACTAAGACTTTTCTGGCAAAATATATTGAGCTAAGTGATTGATTTCCTCTAAATGATTTATTTATCCTCTCATCTAAAACTAGGGTTTGGACAAGAAAGTCATAACATATACAAATGTAGGGGTTCTGTTAAAAAAAAATGTGGAAGAAGAAAAGAAAGAAGGATGAAACAAAGGAAATATTAAAAATGTGAAGTTGACATCAATGTAAGCCTGCGTTTATGTGACATGTGAGCAGCCCACCCAAATGAGAAGTCACACAGTTAACCCAGTGCACAGGTCCTGAAATTGTAACCCCGCAAATCAGTGTATCAAATCACCTTCAAAAGCCTAGGTCCCCTTCCTTCCCCCGTAGTCATGGAATCAGTCTTCCTGAATGGACTGATTATCTCTAGTTTTGAAAGCTTTAGGGGCTGTGGATTTAAGATCAGTGTGTAGAGCACTTGCCTTAGCTAGCATATATAAAAAGCCGCCTGTTGGAAGCCCAGCTTCATACAAACCAGAGCTTCTCAACCTAAGGGTCACAACCCCTTGGAGGGTCAAATGACCCTTTCGTAGAGATCACCCAAGATCATCAGAAAACATAGATATTTACATTATAATTCATAACTGTAGCAAAAATTAGTTTTAAAGTAGCAATGAAAATCATTTTACCGTTAAACCACAGCATAAGGAACTGTATTAAAGGGTCACAGCGTTAGGAAGGTTGAGGACCACTGATAAAACCCACTGCACACCCGTAAACTCAGCACTTGTCAGGTGGGAGCCAGAGGAGGGTCAGGAGTTTAAGATTATTCATGGATACGTAGCCAAGTTCAAGGCTAGCCTGAGCTACGTGAGACCTTGTCTCAAAAGAAAACCAAAAGACTGTTGAGTGTTTCTGATGCACAGATATATTTGTGAACCTCTGATTTTATGGGTGATCTCAATATTTGGAGCCTTATATCCCACCAATATAAGGGCTTTTTTCAGGCATTTGCTTAGGAAATAGGACAATGCCGTTGGTTGGTTCCATTTATTTAGATATTCCCCAACAGTAGAAGAAAGGGATTTTTTTTTTTTAATTGTTAGAATCTGAGAAGAAAACTGAGACAATGTTTAAGAAAACACAATGACTCATAATGAGTCCTATAGTTACTATAAGTAGGAATATTTAAAGTAAAATATAAATAGTCACAAGTATGGCTTCCTCCTCTTCTAAGACATGGAGCCTTTCAGCAGAGCCATTTACAAGAAAAACTTTTCTCACTTCAGGTGCAATAGGTCATTTGTGTTGCCAATGCTAATATGCCGTGTACTTGCAGATGTGTGCATATGTACATGCATTTATGTGTCCGTATGTTCATGTGTATATGTCCACGTGTATGCACGCATGTGCATGCATGTATGTGTGTATGTGTGTGTATGCTGAGACAAGATATCGCCATATCACCCAGGCTGGCCTAGAACCCATGGTCCTCCTATCTGAGCTTCCCTAGAGCTGGAGTTGCAGGTAAATACCACCATCCTCCTGCTGCTTATTGTGAACAAGACTCAGCATTTGTTTGTTTGTTTGTTTGTTTTTTAAACTATATACAGTCATTCAAAATCCAATGTCTAACACACAATTTTCTTCTACTTAAGCCATTTTCTTCCTAATACTGTGTCTCCTTAGACCTCTAATGCTTTCTTACAAACCTACATAGCCGGAGAAGCATCCGAAGCTCCAACAGTCTTATATGTTCTGGTCAAAGAGCTTCACACCTTTCCAGTTAGGGGAAGGGAGGGGAGGGGAGGGAAAGGAGGGGAGGGGAGGGGAGGGGAGGGGAGGGGAGGGGAGGGGAGGGGAGGGGAGGGGAGGGGAGAGATATTACTACTATGCTGAGCATCTGACCTCCATTACTACACATATATCACAGACCACTATGAATGTTTCCCCTCTCTAGGATTTTTTCAGTCTTCTATAAATGGTTCGTTTATCTTTCTCATATCACAAGGTACTTTGAATTTTTGTCTAGTTGTTTATCTCTTCTGTGAATTGTAGTAGGCCTTAGAGGACAGTGTGAGTCTGTATTGTGTCCATTGCTGAGTCACCTGGACCTACCTTGGTGCCTAGCTCATATAAATGGTCCAAAAATATTTACCGGATAGACTGATGATGAATGGTTTCTTTATGTCCTTACCCAGAATCACTACTACTAAAGATATCCCTTTCAGAGGATAGAAAGGCTATCACCGCCTTTAATCCCAGCACTTGGGAGGCAGAGGCAGGCGGATTTCTGAGTTCAAGGCCAGCCTGGTCTACAGAGTGAGTTCCAGGACAGCCAGGGCTACACAGAGAAACCCTGTCTCGAAACCTGCCCCCCCCCCAAAAAAAAAAAAAAAAAAAAAGAAAGGCTATCACCCTTTTGTGTATGTCTTCGGTACAGAGCCCAGTGGTTGGCATTCAGTAGTAATATAGCTAATATTTGATGAATGACTGGATAACCTAAGGCAGAGCTGACCAAACTCTAATTCATAGCTTGTTGTTCAGTACCATCTACAGTATTGCCCAAGCTTGTGTGTGATCTGAACCACAGCAGTGGATTCATCAGACTCTCTGAGCGTGATCAGTCTGGCTTTCGAAATATCTGAGTGTCTAAACATTCACGAGCTTCTAAAGTGCATACAGACTAAATAATTTGCTGTCAGGAAATGTCCTTGTAGGGGTGTTAATACTCATAGAATCCCAACTTGTACACTATTAAATCTAAGAAACAAATTCTATGTCCGTGTTCCAGGCCCATGATATTCTGATGGCATCATCAGAGATGACTCAAAAGCAGAAAAGCCATCAGGGTCAGAAAGGCAATCACTGACTTCCTGCACAGTTGAAAGCTGACAGACAGGGTTTGGGAATTCTGATTTACATCCCAAGTATTTCTTCCTCTATTACACAGCCCTTAAATGCATCCAGTTGAGTGAAATTAGATTACTCAGGCAGACTACAAAAAGCAGGACATTCCTGTTTCCACTTTCCAATATGAAAGTCACCTATAGGAAAGAAGACATGATTCACAGGTAGGTGAATACTCTATTGCTGGTGATTCAGTAGTTATAGACCCACCTAGGTGCCTATAAAGACAACCTGAGAGAATTGGAGAAAGTCTAGCAAAACAGGGATGACAGCTAGACTCAACTGAGCATCTACTGTGCTGTCTGCTAAGCATAGCGCCATCTATATGGAGTATGTGTAGGTTAATTTTAGGTATGGATTTGACTGGGTCAGGAATGCCCAGGTAGCTGCCAAATATTCTTGCTGAGTGTGCCCGTGAGGGAATCTGGGATAAGGATATGACTCAGGAGATAAGTGAAGCAGTTCCAAGCCCATGGGTGCCAGGAGACATCAGCCAATCACTGATGACTAGGTTAGAACAAAGAGACAGAGTATTGGAGGTGACTTTGATCCCCCCTTGGAGCTAGGTATTTAGAAGCACAGACAGAACTGTTTTATCTTCGTCCAGTACAGATTCCCATGGCAGGGGGATCAAAGCTGCTTCCTCAGAGAATCCCAGGATCCGAGATTGCAGGTACCTGTGTCGAGTCACCCCTTAGGTGCCGCACCTTATGGAACTGATAAGACTATCAACTCCACCATAGTGTGACCCGAACTGTTCTCCATGCAAAAGGAAGATGGTTGGACACGGTCTTCCCGTAGGGGGCGCCCAGAGAAGAGATGACACGGAAGATTCTTGGTTCCGGAGTAAAGGATGGGGATGACGGTGATGAAGGATGAGGGGGGGGGGGGTTCAGGGTTGTGCGTGAATCATGAGTAAAAGGGGATTCTCATTGCCTCCGAGTACAGCAAGACTAATGAGAAAGCCATTTACTTTCAGGCTAATTTGGAGTCAAGGAGGTTACCTTTTCTGTGTCTTAAGGACTGGAGAGAATATTTGAAATATTAGACCCCATCCCTGGGAGAAGAAAAGACACTGGGTGGTTTGGGGGCAGGAGGGATAGGTGAGATTATTCTTATACTTTTCTCTATTCTTCTACCTGTACCATGATATAGGGCAGTTGCCTCCCTGTGAACCACACGGATCTGAAGTTAAGGCTTCACACCGAGAGCCTTCAATGATGCTGACCTTCTCTGGTTTTTGGGTTAAAACTGAGATCCAAGCTCTTCCCAGCCTTCAACCCAGAATGGCACTATTGACTCGCCTGGGTCTCTATCTTACTCACACACACACACAGAGAGAGAGAGAGAGAGAGAGAGAGAGAGAGAGAGAGAGAGAGAGAGAGAGAGATCTCAATTATTTTCTACATGAAACCATGAGCCAATTCTTTATAATATCAACCACCATGGTACTATCAGCCTTGATCTTCTTGGTTTCCCCTCAGAGAACCCTGACTAACACATTAGTGGCTCACACCTATCCACACCTGTGGACCTTGTTACCACCTACATCTAGAATTCATCACCCCATTCTGACCAGGACTTCCTAACCCTTCAGCTATTGAGTCCTCAACACCCACCACACCCCATGCTTTGACTCACTGAGACCTTTCATTCTTAACCAACTTTAAATTAAGTCCCTCCTATACTCACTTCCTGTTCTCTCTGTTCCTATACTCAGCCACTTCTATTCAGAAAAATACAACAGTCTGGATCATCCTTAATACCTGCTTACTTTTCCACACTTGGAGCCCAGCTGCTCCTGGGAAAGATCAGGAAGCCATATGTTGTGACACCCTTACAAGATTCAACTTTACTGCCAATATTCCTCATGATTTCTTTTCTCTTTCTCTCTCTCTCTCTCTCTCTCTCTCTCTCTCTCTCTCTCTCTCTCTCTCTCTCTCTCTCTTTCCTCCCCTTCTTTCCCCATCCTCTTCTCTCCCTCCTCCCTCTCTCCTGCCTAAGGGTTCATTCTCCTCTTTCTGGATGAATCTGTCTAGTATCATACCTTTAACTCCCATTCTGCCCGGGTTACTCAACACTGGCCTGCACCACCAGCCCTGGTCTGTCCCTGGATTCTAGGTTCAGTTGTCTCCTTGGCAAGAATAAACAGACTCCACATTGGCAAAAAGAACTCTTAACCTTTGACCTATCCAGAGCAGGCTGCCTGTCATCTTTTCCATTTGTTATTCCAGCAAATGGCAATGCTACCTACATTGTTGTTCAAAAAAAAGGAACCTGGGACACACTGCATGTTAATATTTCTTAAAGTTTGTACATCAGTGCCCTGAATACAGTTTTCTTAATTTAAACATTTGCTATTTCTCTCATTTAGAATACAGCTTCAGCCTTTTTTTTTTTTTTTTTTTGTCTTTCTCAAGTATGAAATAAGGCGTCTAGTCATTTATTAAATATTTTTGAGTTTCAGGAGTAGTACTAGAACTTTCACAACAAACAAATGCAGCAGCTGTTTATGAGACTGTACGCTCTCACGTTCTTGTCCTAAAGAATGAATTTGGTCTTCCTCCTTCATGGGCATATGGTGGGGGCGCCTTTGGTTTGAAGCCCACTAGTTAGCAGCTTTGTACGTTAGCCTCCTAGAATGGCAGTATGCAAGCAAAACACACTTAGGCTGGTAATTATTGATGCACAAGGAAGGGGTAGCAACCCTGGGTGTCTGGCATCGATTCTGAGTTGATGTTCCTCAATCACGAGCATAAAGCAGGTTTCAGTATTTTTACCAATTGCCCTTACTTGCCTCAAAGACATAGGGAAGGGGTTCACTGGACTAATACACATGATGAACATAGAGTATCACTGGCACCAAGGATTAGCCAGTTTAACATTATGTAGGAGATGCTCTCTCATTTACAACACAAAGCTTCCTATTTCTTGCGATCTGATCACCTTAACTTAGTATGCAAGCAGATATGGTGCTGGAGACGGAGCCGAGAGTTCTACGTCTTGATCTGAAGACAGCCAGGAAGGGACTCTCTTCCGTAAGGGGCAGAGCCTGAGGATAGGAGACCTCAAAGCCCACTACACAGTGACACACTTCATCTAACAAGGCCACACCTCCTAATAGTACCACTGCCCATGGGCCAAGCATATTCAAACCACCCCACTTACCTTTGTGCCTTTATAGACATAGCTTCCATCAGCTGGACCACCACAGCCTCTTCTGTGTCTCATCCACATAGATGCACAGACAACTGAAAACACATAGTCTTTCTTGAGTACTCAGTCACAGTTTAAAAACCTCTCACATTAGCCAGGCGGTGGTGGCACACGCCTTTAATCCCAGCACTTGGGAGGAAGAGGCAGGTGGATTTCTGAGTTCGAGGCCAGCCTGGTCTACAGAGTGAGTTCCAGGACAGCCAAGGCTGCACAGAGAAACCCTGTCTCAAAAAAAAAAAAAAAAAAGAAAGAAAGAAAGAAAAAGAAAAAAGAAAAAAGAAAAGAAAAAAGAAAAAGAAGACAAAAGAAAAACCTCTCACATGCCAGTATTCATATGCTGGCAGCTTAGGATTAGTGTGGTTTTCTTGGCATCCCTCAATAGTCTTTTCTTTGGGGCTCTTCTCTCACTTACCCATCCTCTGTGATTGTGCAGCTTCTCCAACCACATCACTTTGATCCAATAAGGTTTGGTCCTTCCAACAATGATTGGCCCATGAACTGAGCATCTAGCCTAAGCTTAGCCAGTCTTTGCCTCCAGTTGCTCTGAGGAAAGGAATGGATTGTTTACAATGCTATTCCCCAACATGAAACTCCTACTACGCATTTCTAAGAGCCATTGGGCTTTCTCATTGCCTCCTTGGTGTTTTCCACATAGCAAGTGTTAAATAAATGCTTTGGTACATGAATCTCTTGCACTGAATATGCATAAACTCTAAAGGAAATTCTCAAAGTTACATACACACAAATCCCATGTGTCTACACTTGCTTCTGGAATCTCTATGCTACAATTGAGGAACAGGAATAAATTCGCCTCTCATATCTGAATCTTGGAGGAAAGATCTGTCTTTCACACACATCTTAAGGGGAATCCCACCCCCCCAACCCCACATTAGTCTAGATTCTAAAGAGTGAATATACTTACAGCAAAACTCTCTCTATAATGTGAACAATTTTTTTTTGCATGTGGCCATTCAGAGCTAAACCACAAGACATAAAAGGGAGTAAAACCAGGATTCTTTCTGCTTATTATAGTAGAGAAAACAATGATAACACTTTGGTTGTGCTGGAAAATAACGCATCAGAAATGGGAAAAAAAATTCAGACTCTAAAACTTTGTTTAGTCATTGAGTCTCCAAGAACACAGAGACTCTATTGTGAATCTTTTCTTCCTTCCCGGCCAGATCTATAAATTAGAAATAATATTATGTGTTCTGGCTAGTCTCACTACAGCTTAATGAGATTATTTCTAGGAAATGCTTTGACTTCAAAAAGTTAGGAAAATTCAAAGAACCTTTATTCCAAAAGGTTCCAATTTGATTTAAAAACCTTCCATGCCTTCTTTGTGATCCATGCAAATTTCCCACTGACTGTCTCTGTGTCTCTATTATCATCATTAAATATTTATTTAAAGTCTATTGAAGTAAAAAATTATTCTCTCAGCTCTCAGCCCAAGGTGATTTCTAATGACTATTTAGTTTTATAATGATTTTTAAAATTCACATTAATAATAAAAGAATCTAATGTTAAATTGAAGGTTATTAACATTGGCCTCCTTTCAAGTTTTCTGAACGTTGAAAAGATCTTTTTTTCTTTTCTTTTATCATATCTTTCTTTAATTGCCTGAGAATGAAATTACACTTAATTGTTATTTAAAATTTTTCTATACTACATCTGTAAGGCAAAGACTTGAAGTTGTAGCTTAATTGAAGTAGCCGATTTACTGTTGTCTCCACGTCCTTCTACTTGATGTCTAAATAAGTACTTCCGGTTTCACAAACCCAAAGAAGAAGAGCGGATGCTTCTTCTCAACCGACCACTCTTACAATCCCATCATCCATGCCTCCGTGAAAAATGGTCACCCTTGAAATGGTTTGTGTCCGAGCCTTGGGGTCACCCTTCATTCCTTTTTTGTTCTACACACCACTGTCAATTTCTCGTTCATCTGTACTCTGAAAATGCATCACAAAATGTGCCCCCAGCCTAGTGTCATATGGTGCCATCAGTCACCTGAGTCAGTTCAACACTGAGCTGATTTTCTCCCATTCTTGTCTCTCAGTTCCTTCTCAGCATGACAGCCAAAGTGTCTTCCTCCAATTTCTAACACCTTCTACCACCAAGAAGACTATTACTGCCCAACTACCCAGTGCAAAAGCCCTAAAGCTAGACACGAGTCAAACGGCCTTCACAAATCCATATTTCTCCAATCGATCACCAGACTTGCTCAGTTTTTGGAGACTTGATACTTTTACTTTGATTCTGTTTATATGCCCCCAGTTTCTTTCTGTTTTGTTCAAATGCCGCTGTCCAGGGTGGCCTTTCCTGGCAACTTTAAAATTACAGCGCAGGACAGAGCTCTTTTGGTGGAGGCCTCAACCAGGATGTGCAAACCCTGGGTTCTATCCCAGCACCATACAAACCAGGCATTGGGGCACATGCCTGTAACTTCAGCACTTTGGAGGTAGCAGGAGGATCAAATGTCCCAGGTCATCCTCAGCTTTAAATCAAGTTCAAGGTCAGCCTGGGATACAAGAAACACTGCCTCAAAATAGGTAAATAAATAAACAACAACTCCTAATTTTATATGTCTTTTCTCCTTCCTCCTTCCCAACCCCCTTCTACATTGTACATAATCCCCCCATATGCTTCAGACCATTGGACAAAATATTATTTATCATCAATCTCTTCCCCAGAATATGGAGCATGGAGAGACAACTATTTTTAATTCTCCTTTCTATTTACTATTTTAACTTCAAGGTCCCGGGTAAAATAAGGACTCAAAAGTATAAATTGCCCAAGATATGCATGAAAAGGCCTTTCAGACCCTGACTATAAAGGAGTCTTTTCAAATTCCCATGTGGCCAGGCAGACACAGTACTCCTTTTCTATGTGGCATTTCAGACTTTGAAAGCAAAGCAAATATAACCAAGGAGAATGGGGTGGACAAGTAGATGGTACTCTGGCTTATTCACGATGCCTCTCATGACTGTGGGTTACACAGAGTACCCCATATCAGTTTTATGTAGAAATGGGAACATTTAATTAGAACCATACATCTCTAAGCCAGTCAAGCTTCCAAGAAGGAATCAATTACAGAGGCAACTTAATTTTATCATTGATTATTGACCCAGCCCAGCCTACAAAGAATGAGTCTACCAGAGCTTAAGCCGTGGAACAGGTACTGCCAAGCTACAAGGCCCCAGTGGCATCATGGAAGGAACATGTAACAATAGCACAGACAACTTGTGATTTTGACTGTGGCCAAAAGCCAGATTGACACACCCCAACCCCCATCCCCATCCCTGACTTAGAAGTTAGAAGGCAGAGTCAGATCTCCGAGTTTGAGAGCAGCCTGGTGGTCTGCAGAGAGAGTTTCAGGACAGCCAGGACTACACAGAGAAACCTTGTCTAGGAAAAAGAAAAAGTTGGATTTCTGGAAAATCTCTCCAACATAAAAAGTTAACATCTAACACAACATTTTTCAAAAGCTCCCACTGCCATCCCACTTCCTGGGCAAAGAAAACGGCCACTAATGGCTTTCAGTTGGGATTCATTACCTGCCTTAGTAAGTAGTGAACACCGAGAAGCCTAACGTATACAATGTTCGTAATCTTCTGCTACATGTTGGTCTACTTTCATCTCTGTTGATGCCATAAAACAGTCTGAGAAATAGAAACTTAAGAAAGGTTCACTTGGTTCACAGCTCCAGATTGCAGCCTGTTATTAAGGCCGTCTATCATATCTACAGTCAATAGCAAAAAGAATTACAGACTCCCTTCCTTCCTTCCTTCCTTCCTAAATGGCTTTCTCTACTCATAATTCAGAGCCCCGCTCATGAAATGGAGTCACCCACATGGGCTGGGTGATCCTGTATCAGTCACTAATCAAGACAATCCCCCACAGACAAACCTACAGACCAAACCTGAGCTGGATAACTTCTCACTGAGACTGTTTCCAGGTGATTTTAGGTTGCATCCAGTTAACAGTTCAAACTAACCACCAACACACTCCTTCCTCAGAAAACAGCCTTTGTGTTCTTCATGAACATCCCAGAAAGCTAACGTCACAACACAATGCACTTGGTACTATGTAGAACAAACAGGCTTGCCTCTACTTCACAGACGTCCTCCTGCCTCAGCCTCCCAAAAGACTGCTTAGGACTGAAGGCATGCCCCATCACTCCAGACTTATGCAGCGATTTTACAGAGACTTTGAGAATTGTTATTTGTTACATGAAGGCTACGTAATTAAACCAACCATTCCCAACGAAAATATTTAAGAGTGTTTTATTGTGGGCTAGGCTGTAATATTTTCCTGCCTCACACTTTCTCTATTCTGGGAGTTTTTAAACTTCATTAACAGCCCTGGATCTCACGTTTTCGAGATAGTAAGGATACTGCTTACTTACTTTGTATTCTTGATGCCTTTTACTTCTTCCTTTCCCTAAGAACTGAGATAAGCCCTTTCTGAATCAGAAAGTACTGGTGATGTGTCCCAGCATAATCCTGGTCAACTTCACAGTGGATCATAATCAGAAGACAGTAACGGAAGCTCCGGGAAGAGTAGGAATCCCTCAGTGTGCACTACACACCAGGCTGGCCTCTCAGTGTTTTTACAGCCCGCCCTCTTTACTCTCAGCCAGATAATACCTTGGCACATAGAATGTTGGAAAGGGAGAAAGAGGAGAAATGGCCCAGGTATAGAATAGGCTTCTGCAAGATCCTGGGGGAAGCCATATGCCTTCTCCAATTGTGCACCATGAGGATTACAGTGTATACATGGAAAACACAGAGCCTGTGAAACACCATTTCACACACACACACCCTTCCATCTGTCAATCACCACAGGACAGTGGTTCTCAACCTGTGGTTCATGGCCCCTTTGAGGGTCACATAGCAGATCCCCTTCATATCACTTGTCTACATTACGATTCATTAACAGTAGCAAACTTGCAGTTAAAAAGTAGCAATGAAATAATGTCAGTACTAGGGGTCACCACAGCATGAGGAGCTGTATTAAAGGGGCTGCAGCATCAGGAAGGTTAAAAATCACTGCCACGGGACAATTCTTATATTTACAGTCAGACTTCCACATCAGATTTTCCAAGGGAGAAGAGGTCTCATAGCTTTGTAATCCTGAAGAAAAATCCCTGTCCTTCCAAAGTACTGGTTCTTATGATTTTCTGTGACTTCTTCCATGAGTAGGGACTCAATATCCTATAGCACAGGTGTTTGTTATAGCAGACTTCTGTACAACATGAGAGAACAGTCACCCATGATGGTTTCAATATAACTGTTTTCACCATGAAGATATAACTAAGCCATCTACTCATGAACAGCACCGTAAGGGTTACTCTTCAGCACAAGTTAATTTCCCAAGTGTCGCTAGCTTTATCAGTTCCAACTTCCAGAGTTTACAAAAAGGAAACCCCAGCCATTCTTTCAATATGGTGTGACCATCAGACAAAGTCAGCACGAATAGAACCCAGGTTTGTATGTAATACAAACCACAGAAGACATAATTAGACAACTCCACCTCCAACTGCAGACACTGGGAGACAATAATAGTTCCATCTAGTGACAGGGAGGAAAGTATCCAGCTCCGTGGGAAATGGCTCTTTCCGGAAAAGAGTGTGTGTGTGTGTGTGTGTGTGTGTGTGTGTGTGTGTGTGTGTGTGTTGGGAGGAGCTAAACACCTACCCTCCATTACCACGAACACAGGAAAAAATCACTGGCCCCTTTGAACACAAAAAATAAAGCCCAAAGAGCAAGCTGCTGCCATGGTGAAGATAAATCAGCGTTCAGATTGAAGTAGAGAGAGAACTATAGTGTTCCATAGCCAGTCAGAACTCACACTGGGGGAAAAGATGCCAGAGAACTGATTGATAACAACCGAGTATTCAAAATGCACTTAAAGAAATTCTTACGTGGGCCAGAGAGGTGGCTCAGTTAGGTAAGGGTACTTGCTTCCAAGCCTGATGACCTAACGTCCATCCCAGGAACCCACATGGTAGGAGGAGAGAACTAAGTCTGGTAGATTGTCCTGTGACCTTCTCTCTCTCTCTCTCTCTCTCTCTCTCTCTCTCTCTCTCTCTCTCTCTCTCACACACACACACACACACACGTACACACATACACACACATGTGCACACACATGTGCATGCACACACAGATGATTAAAATTTTTATTTTTTTCTTATTTAAAAAAAAAAAAATTCTGAGCAAAATCTAAGACCCAGCAAAGAAGACCATATCACCAGAAATGACTCCTTGGTCTGATCACAAGGAATAACAAGAAATAACTCATTTGGGACTAATTGTCCTGGCATGTGTTGTCATTGTGTCCTTTATGAAGAGAGACCAGAGACCAATATTAAAATCACTTTTATCTGACCACCTTATAACCAACACAGGGACGCACTGTTAAATTTCAAGAAACCAGTCATAGGTCCCATTATTTTCTTCTGTTTATCTACTTTATTAGTCAGTCTGCCTTTATGAGTCTGTCTGTCTATCCATCCAACAAAGAGAGTCTTCATTCAGGCTGAGTCTCCTTCTGCAGGCCTTTTTCAAAACAAAATTCCCAAATGCCTAAAAACTAGGGTAAAATATGAAAAGAGACCTCCCACCAAAGAAAACTAGCCCCAATACTCCAAAGTAAAATCATTTTGAATGTATTAATAATGGGTAAGTGGGAATCGATTCTGATCATTTTAATGGCACAATTCAATGGCATGAGTAAAATTTCTACTCAAATGTTAAAGAAATCCCTAAAAGGTCACCCTAAAGAGGTTATCCTAGTTGGGTGGTGGTGGCCTTTAATCCCAGCGCCCGAGAGGTAGAGGCAGGTGGATCTTAGGTGAGTTTGAGGCCAGCCTGGTCTACAGGTCAAGAAACCCTGTCTCAAAAAAAAAAAAAACCAGAAAAAAGAAAGAAAGAAAGAAAGAAAGAAAGAAAGAAAGAAAGAGAGAGAAAGAAAGAAAGAGAGAAAGAAAGAAGCAAGCAAGGAAGGAAAGGCCATCCTAAACATATGACCTGTCATACAATGTATTATCTATTATAGGAATTAATTTTTTTAATTTTTTAAAAAATATATTTATTGTGGCAGGTGTAGGGGCAACACAGAGGATAACTTCCAGGAATCTTTTTCTCTTTCACCACACAGGTGCCAGGATGGACTTTGTGTCAATAGGCTTGGCAGCAAGCATCTGTACCTGCCGAGTTCCTTCATCAGCCCAGCAGAGACACGGTTAACATGAGTTTCCTGTCAGTATCCCAGGTTCAATTCACAAAGGATTCCATGTGGGGAAGCATCTAAAGAGCAGGCAGTGTGGGGCCACAGTTCGACTATCCCATGATAGTTGTATAGTTCCTGGAACCAACAGAGAGATACCATAAAGGATAGAATTGCTTCTTCTGGCCCCTTAACAGTTGCCTAGAACCATATGATTGGTTGTAGCAAACAACGGTGAGTTGAAAGAATATCAGTCACTTTCATCATAGCAAGACCACTGAGAGTACAAGACATCTAAGACCTCTCTCACCTACTGTGGCACAGTGACCGTAAGTGTCAGTAATGGATAGTGTGCCCCATCTACCTATGACCCAGATTGCCTGTGCAAACAGAACCCATGCCCGGGATGTGGGCACATTCAAAGTCACACATAGCAAAAGAGCAGTAAAGCTTTGCTGTTTGAGCTGCCAAGGACTCGGGGAACTTGTCACTGCAGCTTTGCCTAGCCTATCCTGGCTAAGAGGAACGCACATACTCGAACACACATGGACTACCACGACAGACTTCGAGAACGGACCTTCACTGGGAATCCCTAACGTCAATACTAGACTGAGCTCTCAGAGAGTTTCCGTCTGTCTGCCCTGGTTCCTCAGTTCTACGTCCCTAAATTGTAAAGACATTCAAAATCCATAACCTTTTAGACCGATTGTCCTGCTGACAGCGATGCTTCCACACTATGAATTTTCTTGCTATGTTTTGGACACCAGGTTCAACTGCCAGAACAAAAATTTTAAAATTATGGGCTGGAGCAATGGTTGCTCTTGCAGAGACCCACCGTTTAGTTCCCAGAAGCCACACAGTGAGTGGTTCATGGCCATCAGTAACTCCAGTACCAGGAGTCCAATGTTCTCTTCTGACCTCCACAAATGTCAGAGATGAAGATAGTACACATATACACATGCAGATGGGCAAAGAATACACATAGAATAAAATGAACAGATCTAAAAAAAAATCTCTAATTTGAAAATCATGCAAAGTACTTAGGCCTTTAATTCCAGCACCCGGGAGGCAGAGGCAGGCGAATCACAGTTGGACACCAGCCTGGCCTACAAAGCAATTCTAAAACGGCCAAGGCCACACAGAGAAACCCTGTCTTGAAAACACCAAAAATAACTAAATATCACAGAAGTCCCAACAGTTCTATTGGATAGAAGCTTCAGAGATACACTGCACCAGAACATCTTAGCATGGGCTGGTTTTCCTTGTAAAACATCTATTACGGGCTGCTTACAGTTAGTCCATAGTCATTTTGAACAAAAGATCTCTCAAAGCTGGTTTCCTGCCCCCCACACACCTCCCCCCCTCCGGGAGACAGCCCCGTTTCCTAGTTTCCTATTCTGCTCACTGTCAATATTCATTTAGCACAATACTGGGTTGTCATGATAACCGCATCTAAAAAAGCGGTCTCCTTGACATTTTACCTCAATCTTGAGAGCTGGAGAGGGTTTTTTTTTTTTTTTTTTTTTTTTTTTTTTTTTTTGGTTTTTGGTTTGGTTTGTTTCCCAATTTTCCAGTCTGTGGTTTCAAATTATTTCACAAAGAACTGTAAGTTAAATGAATCTTTTAGGGAAAAATCATTAAAAAAAGAGAAGAAGCAAAACCTCTTTCAACCAAGCTTACGATCAAACTAGGATCTGTTTTCAAAAACCACCACTAACAATGCCAGAAGAAAACACAAAATGAAGGAGGAAACCATATTTTCAATTTTTTTTAGAAGCCATCTCTTTTTTCTTTCTTAAGTTGACGGTGTCCCACAGAAACCAGCTGGACAGGATAATGAAGTGAAAAAATTCCAGTGGGAAATTCTCTTAAGACATTTGCAATATAGGATTGGAGAGATGGCTAAAGCAGGTTGGAGCACCGATTGCTCTTCCAGAAGACTCTGGTTCAATTCCTAGCACCCACAGGCTAGCTCACAACTGTCTAAAACTCCAGTTCCAGGGGATCAGACATACACACAGGTAAAACACTGACGCACATAAAGTAAATATATATATATATATATATATATTAAAAAGAACAAAAAGTTGTGTAGGCATAAATTTTTTGCAACCTACTTTTAATAAGGGTTCAACCTTTCCTCTAGCCCACCACCCAGTAGAGGTAGTAGAAGAGAAAAGTTATTAGGATGTGTGGGAAGTGGACCTGTTCAGCAATAGTTTTTTGGGGACAAGCTTGATCTTATTTGTTGGCAGTTCAGTCCTGCAGCAAACACCAAATATGACTCATCGGCTGCAGACCAGTCCTCTAGGCAGGCGGATACCACAAAGGAACCAGCAGCTACAGTCCAGTCCTTTCAGCAAGCAAGATACCAGGCTTGCCAAGAGGCCTGAGGTGAGACCAAGAAATCAACAAGCTGCTGTAGGAACCACACAAGCAGTTCTTGGGTGAGTTTCTCTCAGTGGCAGCATTATCACAAGTTGAGCTCAACGACGCTATGTAAGGCGAACCAGTACATGTGTGTCATTAGTGAAGAATAAATAGACGAAGCAAACCAAACCAATGCTCAGGGCTGTCTCCCACTGTCTGTGGGGTCACATTTATACTCGTCCATCACAGGTCCTTCCATGTGTTTGCTATATCCAAACATCCTTTCACCTGTGTGCCCCAGCAACGTGTTAGTTATTTGACATAACTAACTTTTCAGAGGAACTAGAAGTTTCCACTTCAGAGTCGTTTGCAATTAAGCCGGGTATGGTGGTGCACACCTTAGTCCCAGCAGAAGCAGAGGCAGGCAGATTTCTGAGCTCCAGCCTGTAAAGAGCAAGAAACTAGGTCTTGAAAAACAACAGAAGAGGAGGGAGGGGGAGGGGGAGGGGGAGGGAGAGGGAGAGGGAGAGGGAGAGGGAGAGGGAGAGGGAGAGGGAGAGGGAGAGGGAGAGGGAGAGGGAGAGGGAGAGGGAGAGGGAGAGGGAACACTTTGCAACAGGCTGTGTGTAGTAGTGGTCCACACCTGTAATCCAAGAACTCTGGAGGCTGAGACAAAAAGCATTGTTAAGCATCCAAGGCCAGCTTAGATGTGCAGTGAGTCTGAGGCCATCCAGAGCTGTGTAACAAGACCTTGTCTCAAGAACTAGAAGCTGAAGGTGAGCATCTTGCAACAGGTCGAGCTGGAGCTGACCGAGCAAAGCACGAGGAGCAGCGTTGTGGTTCAAAGCTGTGAAATACTTTACCTCGCCATCCATGGCTGCCTCAGAAAAGCAGGCATACATTTCGGCTAAAAATCACAAGTGTTTGATCTGAGCCTTCATGGGCTGTGTCAGCGGTCACCAGTTCCCCATATATGGGCCCGACTGTCTTCCCTACCTCAGCTGACTCTCGTTAGTCACTGACACTTTTTTTTTTCTTTGCCTACTGTTCACTTTGCTCCGAAACCCCAGATCAAAGCCTTAAGCTACAGACACTTTGGCATTTATGTCAGTCTACTGTTTCCTGTGTCATGAGAATTCCATCCCTAAAGAAACTTAGGGATGGAATAGTGTCTACTCTCTTCTTTCAAGGACCAAGCAATAGACAAGAGTATATATAATTCCACTAAGTTAGCCCTGAGGAACCAGTGAGTTTATTAGACTTACAACCGTCCGTGCATGTGTGCGGGGAATACTTACAGAAGCATAGAGGTCCCCAAATCAGTCAGACAGGAAATCCTTCACCCAGCATGGAAAATGACTTCTCGCAGCCACAGAAACAGAGATCCACCCCCTTAGCTAACCTTGCCCAATCTATATAGCCTCCAGTTCCTTTGACCCTGAGGTCACGAGCAATTAGAGCAGAATTGCTTGCAGATGACTCGGAGTGGCAAGTGGAAACAGCTAGGATCTCAGGTGGGGGACAGATTCTCCACACTACCTTCCCCGGAGGAGCACCAACAATCAGCAGGCTCGCTCTAGATCCGTGGTCTTCCCCCTTCCTAATGCTGCATCCCTTTAATTCAATTCCTCATGTTGGAGAGACACCCCCAACCATAAAGTTATTTTCATTTCTACTTCATAACAGTAATTTTGTGACTGTTATGAATCGTACTGTAGATTTCTAGTATGCTGACTGCAAATACGTCTACTCCACCCACCGGTTGAGAACCGCTTCTCTAGACAATCTTTCTTATTGGTTAGCTCAAGGGATGCAATCAAGATGGCATCTCCTTTGCCTGAAGGACTTTATTCTACAACACCTCGCTATTGTAAAGTGCTCTGTTCCGTTCCCCTCTGCCCCTTGTCCCTAAACACTAAAGCTCTTGAATTAAGCTTGTCAGGCCCAGCGTCTCCCCTGAAGTCCACACTGCTCTAGCTAACTGCTTTGTCCGCAATGAAGGAAAAATGAGGACATGACTGCTCTCAGGTATGATTGAGGAAAGAGGTTTTATTGCGCATATGAGGGAGAGCACAGCCAGAGGCACCTGGAAGGGTGCAGACTAAACCAGAGCAGCAGACTAAATTGGGCCATGAAGAGGGTTTGGGGTAAAGCAAGAGAAGAGAGGAGACAGGAGACAGGAGGAGGCTAAGAGAGGAATCGGGAGCAAACAGGCTGTGTGGAAATACAGAGGCCAAGAGGATGCACAGCCAAAATGGCTAGGTTATATAGAAAAGAGAGGCTAGGAGAAGGGAAGGGGGAGAGAAAGGGGGAGGGGAAGGGCAAGAGAAGAAGGAAGAGAAGGGGGAAGGGAAGGGAGAAGGAAAGAGGAAAGGGTGAAGGGAAGGAGGAAGGGAATGGAGAGGGGAAGTGAGAAGGGAAGGGGGAAGGGAAGGGGAAAGGGGGAAACCTTAGTCTGGAGGCAGACTTCCGGGTTTCTCACATTCCTACCACTACCACCCTGGTAACCATGACCACACTGGTAACCATGACCACCCTGGTACAAGACTTTGTCACCCCTGGCCTGCCTACTGCACTTGTCTCCCTTCTTCCAAGCATGCATCTCCAAAGCTATTCTCCAACTGAGTCATCAGACTGGTCCTTTCAAAAGCCAGATGATGTCACTCTTCTGATCAAAGGCCACAAATGGCTTGCTTTCTTACTCAGAGCCGAAGTTGAATTTCTTACAAGAACCTACAAGAGCCTTCCTGATCCACCCCACAACCTCGTCACTCTTCTCTTCTGCACCCCCAGCCCCACCAGTCATGGTGACTCAGTGTAATGAGCTTCCTTCTTCTCCCAGGCATGGCAAGCACACTCCTGTTCTCACTCACCAGGGTCCTTTCCCAGATATCCGGGAGGCACACTCTCAGACCTCTTCCAGACCATCTCCTCATAAGAGCTAAGGGCCCTCTTGCTCTATTTGTATGGAAATCACAAATAGGCAAGGGAATGCTTTTTCAGGGTTGGCAGTTCTTGAATACCAGAAGCTATAGACTTGACTTTTAAACCCAATGACTAATAGCCCTCAGCCCTGAGAATTGAGACCAGTGGCTACACATTTTTAAAAAACCAAAGACCTTTAGCTCTCTAGGTGCTCTGCCCAGAGCATGCTTTGGGTTTCAAAGGCAGAGGCTTATGACTCTGGGCCCTGAGAACCAGAGACTTATTGCTTCACATTTTAAAACCCAGAGACCTAGCCATAAATCAAGGCAAGTTTAAAACACATTGGTGGGTACATCAGAGGCAGATACAGCAAGAAGGGCTTGGAAGCTTGTCTCTAGGTCCAAGATGCTCTCTGATAACATGCTTAGCTGTTGGGTTGGTGGAAACTATCCCTCTTGCTAAGAGATTCCAAAAGGGTTTTGTCTATTAGTCACAAGATATTAGTTCTGACACAGGGGTGAGCAAGGAATGGCAATTTAGGAAGCCTGGAACTAGCTCCAAATAAGGTCATTAGCCTCGGGACCTGCAGCATTCCAACCTCTCCAAGGTACTATAGTTCTAATCAATCACCTAGTCTCTACAGACACAGCTTCTTTCCAAGAATTCTCATCTGTAGACCCATGGTTCTGAACTCTTAGATGCTCCATGGACCTCTTCCAAGACCCAGGGCCACAAGTTGCTGCCTCTTGCTGATCTCTGGGTCTCTTCTGTTGCTGCTTCTGCACTGTTTCTGGGTATGTCTGGAGCAGAAAAAGAAAAGACCACTCAGGAGTAGCCTTTACTGGGTGGGGTCTAATGTTGGAGCACAAGGTAGCAGGTAAAATACCGGAGAGCTACTGTGTGAGTTGACCCCAAGATAATGAAAAGCAACCTTCGTATATAACCAGAGGAGGGATGTGATGGACTTATGAAGTCTCTAGTTCCACCAATCACAGCCTCAATTTTAACCAATCACAAACACCGAATATTTGCATGTGGACCAATCACATATTGCGTTACTCAAGCGGTGCCCCTCCCCCTCCTGAATGAGACTAACTACTACAGGACAGATAAGGTCAGGGGGAGTTTATAGAAGCTTCTTTGGGCCAAAGCAGCATTTCCCAAGGTTGGCTGAAGTTGTCTGAGGCATGTTCTGAGTGAAGTAAGGCCCTCTTGATACACACACACACAAAAATAGTTTCCTGGTTCTTCCCAGCCAAGTCTTCCGGGAAAGACTGTATGAATCATGTGCAAAGCAGCCAAGCCAACACCATGATGATACAACTGCCAAAGAAAGGGGTTGCTTCTTCATAGAAAGCTTCCTGATGAAAGCAGCAGGATGTGAGTGAAGGGTCTGACAGTGTTCCATCAAAGGGCTTGGCCTGGCATATAAAAGCTTAGTGTATTTGGAGGAAACCTAAACTTTAGGATTCATACACTAAAAGTCTCTATGATGCTAACATTCATACAGTATTTAACAAAGCTTACGGTCTAGCCTCATATCCTAAGGGAAAGTTGGGGCCCTCTGATCCTTCTCCCTCAGGGTCTCATCTACAGGGTATTATTGTCCATCCCCTAAAGCTTATTAGACTCCCAGCCTCTACTCCGATTTTACCTATAACCTTTATCACCATGAGGTCTGCTTGTTTCCTGCTTCCCTGACTGGGATGCAGGCTTAGAGAAGGTTGAAATTTCATCCGGCTGCTTTCTCATTTCTCCAACAATGCCTACCACAGAGCCAGCCATGTGAGTCCATAAGACACACAAACGGTCCACTTCTGAGGTTGGCATATCTAATTCCTTTCTTATTTATGAATTGGGAATTCTAGGGAGGCTTACAACTGCCTCTTTTGCAAAACAAACTGGAGCAACTTCAAAACATTTACTGTCACAGACAAGCCAGTCCCCTTAAGTGCGGGATGAGTACCTCAAAGCCGGTACTCCAACTTAAATCCCTCACTTTCAAAGATACTTCAGGAAGAGCTGAGGGACTCAGTGCTTTGTTTAAATCCCACTAGAGTGCCCAACTTCCAGCCTGCATTCTTGGTCTGCACTCTGCCAAGCCAACCATCAGCTCTTGGAGGTGACCAGCTCCCCCCCCCCCCGCCCCCCCCCGCCCTCCCCCGCCCCCCCCCTCCTGCCCCCGATCAACTCAGCTCTTCTGTCTTCAGCCTCTCTAGGGAAACTCATTGCACAGACTGAGACAACGAAGTGACAAAACTTTGTCATTTAGCCTCATGCTTGTCAGCAGATTAGAAACCCAGCAGCTTTGGTTAACCCTAACCTCAGAACTTCAACCCTCATCTTCCTCACTAGAGAACACAGCAGCGGAGTTGGGGATGCGACTCACTCGATACCATGTTTGCCTAGCATACACAAAGCTTGGCAATTGCCTAAAAAACCATAAGTGGTGGCGCAAATCCCGCTTCCCTAGTACTCAGGAGGTGGAGGCAGGAAGATCAGAAGTTCAAGGTCATCCTCAGCTATAACTTGAAATTAAGGAGGGCATGAGCTGTTACAGGAGACCGTGTCTCCAAAACCGGATGTGTGGAGGAGGGAGCAAGAGGGAAGCCGAAAGTCCTTTCTCAAGTAATTAAAGAAGCCCTGAAGGTCCAGGCACGTGATTGGATGAAGTTAAAAGGGCCACAAACGTAGGTCTACAGACAGTGCTTGCCTGGTGTGTGCAAGAGACTGAGTTCTATCCCAGCACCAACAAACAAGACAAAGAAATACAAAAGGAGTAAAATCTCCAGATCCCAGTCACTTTATAAAAAACACAGGACAGTGGTGACGCACGACTTTACGCTCAATGCTCAGAGACAGAGGCAGCAAAGATCTGTAAGTTCAAGGCTAGCCTGGAATACAAAGGGAGTTCTAGGCCAACCAGGGCTACACGATGAAAACCAGTCTCAAAAAACAAACAAACAAAAAGAACAACAAAAAGAACATGATGAGCAGATAACCCAGGTGCTAGGAGGAATTGTAAACAAAATATGGAGAAAAAGATACCAGCGAATGGCGAGGCTTTGCCGAAGCTGGGACGCCGTTTTTAAAGCTCTGATTGTTATTCCACCATTTCTAAGGTTGAAAAGTTTGGCATTCTCAAACCTCAGCAAATACTGAATGTGTTTTAGTATTCAAAAATACCATCAACATGCCTTCAAAATATTTCTTACATCTAAATTAATGAAGTTACTTATTACATTCGAGCTCAAAAAATACAATTACATAATCATGGTGTTCTTTATTTTCAGCTTCTATATCCACAGAATTACTCTCTAATATATTCTATTGTTCAACGCTAAGGTTTGAGAGAAATAGGAGAGGAGATATAACTAATTATTAAAACTGACAACAGTCCAAGACACAAAAGCTTTCTTCCTGAAGCTTAAATCCTGGCTCTTTGCATGATATTTTCCCTGTCATAAACTCTCTCAAAACGCCAAAACAAAACTAAATCCCAATAAAGGAAACAATAGTGGGTACTTTTGCAATAAATTACCCAATGATTTCTGTATCTGCATCAGAAAATCAGATAGCTGCAATAAGGGAACCATTACGATCCAACCATTATGAACCAAATAATCAGTTTAATATAGAGATTTTTTCCTTCTACTGGCTCTGCCAAAGGACATGCATCAAGTGGCACCTATTCATGGCTTCTTTTTCATTATGTCTTTTAAATGCTAAGATTTTTTAAGCCATATGGGACTCACGTACACCTTTAATCACGTACCAGTCAGTATTTTAAATGACTAAATTCTCACCGCGCCTTCCTGTAGTCCATATGCTGCGGCATCTATATTTGATGTTGTGTGTTTAAATAACTTTTCTAAAGCCATCTCACGAGTCAATAAAAGAAGAGAAATGATTCCTAAGACAGTATTTCATATAGCAAAGCGATCCCAGTTTGGACTCGGAACTCCAGCGTGTTTAAAAGTTGAAAGCTGGAGGAGAGGCTCACGGCAGTAACGACCCTCCAGCTTCCAGTCGGTGGTTCTCTTGTTCATGGTTTCAGGCTTGAGCCTCTGACCCGATGCTTAGCATTAGTTTTCTCTGAAGGCCCCTGAGGACCAGCTATATGAATCCTCAAACCCCTTTATACAAGTGTTTACTCCCTTCATAGTCTGTTGAAAGAAACCTTTGACAGCAGTGTAAATTAATACTCTCTGTGTTCACATCACCTGACAGCTCAGAGTCCCCCATCCTCTTCAGCTTCAACTATCACTGAGCTAAATCACTCCGAGCCTTCTTGACTTTTTCTCATTTGTTTCTCTACTTCTTTTTTTTTTTTTTTAATTGCTCTTATTTGTCAAATGACCCATCTCTTAAGTGCCACTGTAACAGGGTGGCCTGACCAGTTCTGCATGCAATCTTATACTTGCCTGTGAGGATTCTTTCTTTTTCCCCATGATGTAAGAAAGCATGGCTGTTCTATTTTATCTTAAGTAGCTACACCAAGCCTCATTACTGCCTCCTATCAGCTCTCTATTCTAATATCCTCCCAACACCTTCTGATTGTTCTGGTCTATGATCTGTATCTACGTATATGCTAGCTCATAGCTTTGTCCTCCTGGACACACAAAATAACTTAAATCCAATAAGCACCTTCTCGTGGGCTGAGTTCCATCCTCTTCAAGTTCAGAGGTTGAAGCTCTGATTATTTATGAAGATAAGGCCTCTAGGGGAGCAGTCAAAGGTAGATGAGGTGACTAAGGTAGGTCCTATCCAATAGGACCGTGTGAAGACATTAAGAGAAAACAGCAATCTCCAAGCTGGTCTCAGATCGCTAAGCCTCCAGGACTATGTGAAAATAAATCTCCATTGCCATAAACAACCAGCTTTATGTACTTTGTCCTATAGCAACCCTTAAAAGCAAACACAAGGCTCTCTCCTCACTATGGGGCTAAAGGGGAAATGATATAAGTTGCCCTCATAGCCTCTTAGGTAGCAAAACGGAGGCTGATGTGCCTTCTTCCAGAACAGGGAGCATTGTTGATAACAGTGACCTTCCTAGTCACACAACCCCACCCCTGATACCACAATCACGGTGCCCAGGTACACTAGTGTGGATGGATGGAATCAGAACTCTCATAAGAGGAGAAGCCCTTTCAGCAGTGGCCAAAATCGTAGCTCTGGTTTCCCTTCACTTTCTTCTTTATACTCAAATAACTACTAACACAGGCAAGGAATCTCAGGAAGGTAGCTAAACAGCTGAATATTTTTACTCAACAAAGAACAGAATCAATTTTACTCTGGCTGTTCCCCCACACACACACACACACCCTTATTCCTAGAGACCATGAAACTACCATTTTCCCCAAACTTATCATTCTAGATTGGGGTCCAACTCCCTCACAGCCCAACAAAAATCAGCAAAGCAGCCAGAGCTACTGAGTGCCTCTTCTCTAAGGTTTTTCATCTCTGGATGTAGTCGTGTTTAACTGAAAACTGAAAATAAATTCACATCTGTACTGAACACGGGGTTTTTTGCTTCTCATTACTGTCTGAAAAAAAAATTCTGCAGCTACTTAAATAGCATTTGTATTTTAGGTATTAAAACGAATCTGGATCACATCACAGCATTTGGACAGATATTCAGAGGTGATGTGCAAACTATAATTGTGTGACAATCTCTCTCCCTCTGCCTTCTGACAAATGTGTGGTTCTGTTTCTTTGTAATTTCCCCCAAACAAGACACTAACTTACACATGCTGCAAGCAAGTAACTTTTACAGATGTTGTTTCAACATTCTGAACCTTCTAACGCCAGGTAACTCCTGTTACCTAGTTTGAAACAAGTTTGCATTGGGCAGAAAGAGTAAACACTCTTGTCTGAGCCCTTAGCATTTGTCCTCCTGTCTGTATGAAGGACACCAGAGGTGGCAATAGGGCATTCATGGTAGGGCTCGCTTCATGCAAACAGACCTGCTTTTTCATGCAGTGCCAAGAGAGAATGTTGGCCAGTCTGCTCCAGGAAGAGGGAAGATCCTGAACCCAGTCAAGGGAGCCTCAAGGACAGTGGGCCTTCTCTCTTAAGATGCAGGACCAGGAACAAAGGTATCTTTATTCATCTCTTTCTGCTACACTTGTTTAATATCCCTTAGACAGGGCTGAGAAGACCATGAGCAGCCATTTCAGTCGGATAAGGAAGTGAAGAAGGGCTCGAAGGGAAAGGCTGTCATTTCTGAGAAAGGTTTATTTCCCATTATGGAATAGTCTCAAAAGGAAAGCACTCCACAGGACTGGTCTTTTAATTATAGAGGGACGACTGGGTCTGTGAAACAAACCAATCTCACTTTGGATTAAATACTCTCCTCAAAAGCCAGATACTTGAGAACTCATTTCAATTTGGCTGTGGCTTCTCTCCATGTCTTCTAGTCTCTCCTGTTCTACCACCCATTGCCAAGTCTCTATTGTTGTTTGAAAAAAAAAAATAAAAAACAATAGGGAGACAAAGGCACAACCTTTCAGAGATGGCACCTGAGGGCCTTCAGTTTGTTTCAGCTACTGAGCCAGATAAGGACTCTCAGCTCTGCTGACCAATTATCTGTGAAGAATAACTTTATAACTATGGTGTCATGGAGAATGCATATATGTAGGTACATACATGTATGTATTTGAGACAGGGTTTCTTTGTGTAGTCTTGGATATCTTGTAACTATCTCTGTAGGGCTGCCTGGCCTCTAACTCAGAGAGATCTGGCTGCCTTTGCCTCCTGAATTCTGTCGCCGCCACCACCATCACCATCACCACCACTACCCTCTCATCACAACCACCACCAGCAGAAGCACCAGGCTAAGAGTATATTGTCAATCAAATATCCCAATGCATTTAATATTACTCACAAATCATATTTCTTAGCCAGGCACAGAAGTATGTGCCTAAAATTTTTAATTTCAGGGTGATGTTTCTTTGGTTTCTATGTGTATGGTGTTTTGACTGCATTTATGTCTATGTACCATACATGTGTTAATGGCCCCAAAGGCCAGAAAAGGACATCCCATCCCATGGGATTAGAGTTACAAACCATTGTGAGCCACTATGTGGGTGCTAGGAATAGAACCAGGGTCTTCTGGAAGAGCAGCCAGTATTCTTAACAACTGAGCATCTCTCCAGTCCCATAGTTTCTTGAGGTTCTAAGTCAAGCACAGAAACAGTCACCAATCCCTCATTAGTGGGACCCTTGCTAAAACAGTCCAGAAGCCATTCTTCTAGTATCGTGTGAACCAGACACAGTGGTGTACTGGTAGGTATCCCAACACTCAGGACAAAGAGTCAGGAGAAAAAGAAGTTTGAAAGCATCCTCTGCTACAGAGAAAGTTCAAGTCCAGTTTGGATTACATGACACCTTCCTCGACTCAACTCTTAATAACAATTACAGACAGCGACACTTTGAGCAACTACTGGAGAAATGACAGTTATAACTATCTGGATAGTGTACTGTCAGGTCCACAGCTAACTCTCATCAAAGGATGTGCTGAGATAACATTACAAAGTTAGTTAAAATAAACTAGGGCTGGTCAGATGGATCAACAAGTAAAAGTGTCCACTGCCAGGCCTGGCAACCTGAGTTAGATCACCTGGGTGCACAAGGCAGGAAAGAGTCAACGTTGTCCTTAGACCTCCACATTCTGACTATGTCACGCATGACACATGCTACACACACACACACACACACACACAGCATACTCTCCCACAGATGTGAACACAAATACACACTCACTAAAGTAAATTATTTTTATTTTATAAAAATAAAAGTGTCTTTCTTTTTTGTTTGTTTTATTTTGTTTTGTTTTGTTTTTTCATTTTTTGCAAGACAGAGTCTTCTCGTGAAGCCCTAGAACTAGCTCTCTATACCAGGCTATCCTCAACCTCAGAGATCCACCTGCCTCTGCCTTCAGTACTGGGGTTAAAGAAGTGTATCACCACACTCCATTTATAAATAAGATTTTCTTTTCCTCATATACCTGTACAGACAACCTCTGTAGAAAATGACTGGTCTGAGTTAGGCTAAGACAGATAATAATATTTTTAATATATAATATATAGTATGATAAAAATATAATTTAATACATATTTACTATATACAATAATAAAAATAATACAATTTAACATAATAAAATTTATAAATTTTAATTCAGCCCTACCACTATGCAGCAGGTGATCTAAAGGAAGATGAAATAGAACCTGCTGATTCACAAGTGCCTCTCAAGTTGGAAACCACATGGTAGAGCTTAATATAGTCCAGGGACACAAAATGACAGTGGTTATATTTCCAGGGTGCATAATCCAGATGTTATTCTTGGTGGATAAACTTGGCTATTTCCAGCTCCTAGTAACAAAAATACCCTGACTCAGAATGGCTTAAAACCATGAATAATGCATATCTCAGGTAGCACGAAGTTCTGCCACAGACTGGCTTCAGGTGGTCACATCTGGGCCTAAGGATTACCAAAAACCCTGGTTGAGTCCTTCTTTCAGCTGCACCCTCTGTGGTCACCAACTAATCCCTCTCAGAAGTCAAAGATATGATATGTCATAGACCTGGATATTACTGATTGACATCAAGTGGGAAAAGCAGAATCTTCCCTCTCTTCTCTCCCTCTCTCTCCCTCTCCTTTTGCTTCTCTTTTTCCCTCTCCCTCTCTTTTCTTCTCCTCTCTCTCCTCTTTCTCTCTCTCTCTCTCTCTCAATGAGTTAGAGGAGTGTGCCACTAACGCCTGCCTGGCTGAGAGACAATTTCTCTAAGGACCTAGTTCCATCAGCAAGGAAGACACTCCCGGAAACACGCCAGACAAGCTTCTTTCACATCTCGTTGGGTGGAATTGTGTCACATGGGCTTTTCTGACCCAATCACTAACAAGGGAATCAAATGATCTTATTGGCTTAGACCTTTCACAATTTTTCATGGAGAAAGAGATGGCAGCCAGGGATGAGGAAATATAGGAGCAGGGGATTAGACTGAGCAGCATAGCCTATTATCTATCTAACTATCTATCTATCATCTATTATATCTACCATCTATTATCTCTATAGTCTATCATATCTATCTTATATCTATCTATTATATTTATCTATTGTCTAACTACCTACCTGTTATCTATTTACCTACCATCTATCTATCTACCTATAATTTATCTATCATCTACCTATCATCTAGAGAAAAACTCTCAGATAGATAGATAATAGGTAGATAAATAGATAAATAGATATAATAGATAGATAACCATGATAGATGATAGATAAATGATAGATAGATATAGTGGATAGATAAATATGATTGATAGATAGTAGATAAATATACTAGGTAGACAGATAGATTAGATATAATAAATAATAGATGAGAAAATAGATGATAGATAGATAATAGGTAGATAGATGATAAATTATAGGTAGATAGATAGATAACAGGTAGGTAGATAGATAATATATAAATATAATAGATATAAGATAGATATGATAGATGGTAGAGATAATAGATGGTAGAGATAATAGATGGTAGGTATTAGATAATAGGTAAATAGATAATTGGTAGATAGAGAGATAACAGATAAATCTAATAGATATAAGATAGATATGATAGGTTATAGATAGAGATAATAGATGGTAGATATAATAGATGGTAAATAGATAATAGGTAGGTAGATAATAGATAAATATAATAGATAGATATAATATAGATAGATATGATAGATGATAGATAGGAAAATAAATAGATTATAGATAGAACTTTAAAGCGAGGTATGTGTAACCCTAGTGCTCAAAAGTCTAAGGCAGGAGAACATGAAGTCAAGGCCAGACCGGACTAAGTAGTGGATTCCAGGCCAGCCTGGGTTACATAGCAAGAGACTGGTACAGGAGCAACAAAAACAAAATAGATATTTTTAAAAATGCACCCACTCAGCAAAATCTTTTGTTTTCTCCCAATGGCTACAGTAAGCACAAAGCTGGTGTAATTAAAGATGGCCACGTACAGTTGTACACGGCTAATGACATATGCCAAACCCAACAGATACTCATCAAACAATCCATGACACATAATTAAGGGATATTATTTTGAAATGACTACAAGCCCATAGAGAATGCTTGGTGTTCCAATTTCGAAAATGTTTTGGAGCTGATTCCATCTGTGAACCATGGGAGATTTCACAAAACTGGAGCTCTAATCCAGAAAGCCTGATCAACTTGACGCGCCCATCCTTCCCCTCACCCACGTTGGGGGATGCCTTTCCTGTAGGACATTAAAGTTATTTATTATACGTACTGTTAAGTGGTGGCAAGGAAAATTGTTTTGAGCTTTGTATGAAACACCTAGTTTTCTAGATGAAGGACAGAGCTGAAGAACCACGAGTTCAAATCACAAAGGAAATGGACAACAAGAAAGCTCTCTGCTTCTTCATCGAGATGCCAACCAGGTAATGTGCACCATGTCTTCAGCACCCTCTCCAGATTCCTTGAAAAAACAAAATAGAGGAAAGGCTTTCCAGAGTCTGCCTTTCACTGGACAGGAACGCAGTAATGCCTCACTCTGCCCCTGGACTATTCCGTTTTCAAAGTATCCCAGGTGAGGAGGCCATCTGATCAGACAGGGGAGGAAGGCATCAGAAGGCAGGAACAGTTGACTGCAGGGCCATTCAAATTGCATTATTGATCCTCCCTGGCAAATGGAGAAGCCTGGCCAGCAAACAACTGGTGATTCAGAGGTCACAAGCAACAAAGAGTTAAATGCTTTTCTTATCTCATCAAAGATGGCACCTGGGTAATTCTGCCTTCTTTCTCTCGATAGTTCTTTTCAAGAAGCCACTACTCCTAGAGAGTTCTGGATCCAAGAGGCCATTTTTCCAACACCAAATACCAAAGATCCTGTTTAATGTTCCATGCTGGTTTGTGTTTTAGTCACACAAAAACCTAGAGTGAAGGTATTCTGGTGAGAGGTTTACTAACACGTTTCTGTTCTGCAAAATAAAACGTGTCAGAAGCTATCCCAGGAAAAGGTAAAAGCATTATAGATGTCGGTGAAGTTCCATAAAGACTTTCTGTTCTCTAAAACTACAGTGCAATTTAAAAAATCCCTCCCAAATATATTGAAAACTATATGTTTATTTATATTTTCCCAGACTCCTCCATTAGAAAGTAAAATTTAATAGAGACAAAATTTCTGCTTCTCTGACAATTTTCTCACAAGATTTTTCTTCCAGTAGTGCTAGAAAATATTGCTATATACGTTCATTTGTTGTGACATTTTAGAAAATGGCAGAATCTTTACCAGAGAGAGAACAAATTATTCCAATACATTTAAGCAACTTCAGAATTTTCCATCTGTGTCCAGAGAGATATGCCCACCAATGATTCTCTGAACATATTAATACAATCAGTTCTCTGGGCTCACATAAGGAATTCTTGGATGCTAAAGAAGACCACTTCAAGTCCCCTACTATAAAGATAGGATACAAAATGCATAAATAAAAATGGTGTTCAGCCTTGAAAGAATCAAAGACTCAGGGACTGATGTGCGGCCTCTTCTTAACCAAGCTTCAAGAAATGGATTAGCATAGGAACAGCTGGCAGGACTCTACCCTTCATAGGCTTCTGATATGCTGTGAGGGCCCCCACAACTTCATCAACCACTCTGATAACACAGCACACCTCATGACCTTGAGCCAATACAGTTTACAGTCAGGGGAGTGTCTGCCTTAAAGAAGCTAGCACTTAGAAAAAGCATGAGAGAAAGCCAGGTGGTGATGGCACATGCTTTTAATCCCAGCACTCAGGAGGCAGAGGTAGGCAGTTCAAGGCCACTCTGGTCTATGGAGTGAGTTCTAGGACAGCCTGGACTATATAGAGAAACCCTGTCTCAAAAAACAAAAAGAAAGGAAAAAAAAGAAAGAAGGCAGAGGAGGGGAGGAGAAAGATGGAGGAGGAGAAAAAGGAAGGAGAAGAATGAGGAGGAGGAAAAGAGGAAAAAAAAGCATGAGATGCAAGTGTGAATCTAGCATTAGTGGCCTTATGGAACACGTGAGACTGAGCTTCATATCCTGGGTTTGGGAGGAACAATACATCCGAGAATAACTCAGAAGCCTCTGAAAGCTGATACACCCAGCAAATATGCACACAAGTCCACACAGTGTTAAACCATTGTGTTACAACCATTCAGTCGTTTTAGTCATGGTCGTTACCCTGTGAGAAAGGGAACTTTTATGATATCCATTTTACAAGTGAGGAAGATGACATAAACCAAGATCAAATAAATCTGAATTCACAAAGCTGTGGAGGAACAAGAAGCCCAACCACAGAAAGTCAACCCGTAGTCCCACCCTCTCATGCTTTTAACCATGACACTGCAATGCCCATTTCTGTATCTGCAGAGGCTGAGGTGGAGGGAGCGGAGCGGGAAGAGAGAGACTCACTTCGTGTGTTTTGTCACAGAAACTGAACTGTAGATCATTTTAGGATCATTAAAAAAAATAAATGGGCAGGGCCAGCAAGATGGCTCTGAGGGTAAAGATGCTGATGCTGACGGGGAGAACCAGGCATGAGGAAGTCTGTGAGGGCTGTGGAGATTGCAGCATCCCTTACCCGCCATAAACAGACAGACAGTCCTGAGACCTACTAGCTGATGCTGCCTCACAGCTTCACAGATGGATGCTTAGATCAGCAAGATTAACAACCTCTTGCTACAGGATCTCACATCTCCAGAGACAAAGTTCCCTGGAGCACCTCATCCACTTCCCCAGAATGTTGCTAACAACTATCTGTAGCTTCCTCTCAGGGGGGATTGTCACTGCGGGCAAAGTTACATTGTTTCTTTGCCCTTTTCATTCTGTATCATTTTTCTCACTTATTTGTTTGGGGAAACTTCTCCAATCTTTTATTCTCTTCATGTTTAAAAAAAAAAACATATAAAAAACCATACTTGCTTGTTATTGTTGTTTGCGTGTTTGTTTGCGTGTCTGTTTGTTTAAATAGGGTCTTACTATGTACCCTTGGCTAGCCTATAACTTGATTTGTAGATCTGGTTGGCTTGTAACTTACAGAGACCAACCTGCCCCTGCCTTCCCAGTGCTGGAATTAAAAGCTCCTGCCATCATGTCTAGCAAGAACAATATTGAAATAAGACATTTTCATAATGGGAAATTGAGAAATACTGGAAAGCTCAAAGAAGAAAAAATTCCAGTCCTGATTCTCTTTCTCAGAGGGAAGAACTTCCTGAGAGTATCTTTCCATCCCAACACCAGTATATCAACATGCTTTTGTGATCATTTATCCATGTCACCAATTACTGTTCTGTGCTTAGGGCCTGGAGTCTTTACCCCAACTGCATGCGTGGTCTTAGTAGTATATGAATTCTCTGAAATTATAAATATATATGTATATATATGTATGTATATACATATATATACACACATATATATGCACGTAAGTACTTTCTTACCAAAAATGAGATTTACTGCCTCCATCAGAGTCCCAAAAACACAAGCTAAAAATATTTGAAAACCATTTAGTACCATTCCTTTCAATAGCCAGATAATAGGTTACCATATTAGCTAATCTTGTTATTATCAATTATATTGCAATAAACACTTTTGGAGATAAAACTTCAAACCTATCATCAATGACTACTTTAGAGGGGCACATTCTGAAATTAAAATCACTCCAAGAATATTCTCAACTTGAAGGCTTTTAATTTGTGTTATCAAATTACCCTACAGAAAGGTGACATCATTCAAAATCTCCTCAGAGTATGAACGTGCTTTTCCCTTCAAACCAGTATCGATGGAATTATTTTTAAGCTTTTTCAATTTTATTGGCCAAACTACTATTTGGATCTTTTTTCTTTTTAAGTTCAAGGAAAAGTATCATTTGTAACACAGAGAAGTATTTTATGGGCTCAAAGCATAAAAAAATAATTGCACCCACCCTGGATACTTTGGGCTTTCTTTTACACCAAGATATAGTATTGTTGCATGACATAATGATCCGACCCCCACCCCCAGTGCCCAGGCTTCTGCAAACACTGGGTTAGCCAGACACATAATGATTTTATGGCTGTGATTTCCTTAGTCCTTACTGTCCCTCTTCTAGAACTGAGCTTCCTATTCAATAGTACCACTCTGGCTTCCTTAGTATACATAGCATCACATAGCTACAGCAGTGTCCAGCCTTTTGACATTGTGACATGTTGCCGACTATAAAAGTGTGCAAATATACATTTATAACTATCCTGGGACACATGTGGCCCATGGGTCACAGAATGGACACACCCTAGAGACTAAATGACCTCTTCAAGATTTCCATCAAGATGTAAATGATTAATAGTTTCGTTGGGTAGCCTTGGTAATCCCAGAACTAGGGAGGCTAAGGCAGGAGAATTGCCAGGAGTATGAGGATATCCTGAGCTACACAATGAGACCTTGGCTCAAAACAAGATACGTCAATGATTACAAGAGTCATAAAATCCACAACACTTAGGGTGAATTTCTCCTTGACTCAACCTAAGAACTCTCTCACAGACATGCCCAGAGGTTTATTTCTTGAGTGATTATAGATCCTGTGGAGTTGACAGTTGTGCTCCTTAGTTTTTACTGTCAACTTGAAAAAAAAACCTACTATCACCTTGGAAGAGGAAACTTCAGCTGAGGAGGACTTGCCTATATCAGAATAGCCTGTAAGCATGTCTACAGTGGTTAATTATTTGTTGTCTTAATTGCTAATTGTTGTACAAGGACCCAGCCCACTGTGAGCGGCACTAATTCCTAGTCAGGCAGTGTTGAGCTATATGAGAAAGCTAGATACGGATAGCCTAGAAGTGTGCAGGAAAGGAAACCAGCAAACTGAATTAGTTCATACAGTTTCTATATCATGCATCCACCTTGAGCTCCATCCCTGACTTCCCTCAATAATAAACTAAGACCCAGAAGTATAGGGCAAATAAGCAGTTTCATCCCCAAATTAGAGTGTATTAGCACAGCAACAGGATGAAACTAGATGGGAAACCAATACTAACTATCACATCTGTATAATGTAGTAACTCCATGCTATCCACCAATACTCATTCTCTTCCCATGCCAGGTTTTACCATGACACAGGACATATTTGCTTGTTTGTTACTAATCTTAGCCCTCCATAGCAAAGCAAAGGGAGGCCTTTTTCATCACTCTGGCCCCTCAGGAAACAACCAATAGGACAGTCTGGAATCAAATAAGCAATGTGCCCTCAGCTGAGCCCACAGCTTAGGATTGGCAGGACAAAGTTCCATCAGTGGAGTGGCCTAAACATAGAAATTTACTATCCCACAGTCCTGGGGATCTAAGGTATCACCAGACCTTAAGCGGTTCCTTCTGAAGGCTGAGAGGGAGAATCTACCACGGATCATCTGGTTTCTGTGGTTTCCTGGTAATCTTTGGAATCCCTTGGCTTGTAGTTGCGCCACCAAATCTCAGGTTCACATAGTCCTTTTTTATGTGCACTTGTCTGCCTCTGTGCCCAGACTTTCCATTTTTCTACAATACAAGAATACTGGATTACAGTCTACCCTAATCACCTCATTTTTAACTCAATCAAGTCCTTTCTTTTTCTTTCTTTCTTTCTTTCTTTCTTTCTTTCTTTCTTCCTTCCTTCCTTCCTTCCTTCCTTTCCTTCCTTCTTTCTTTTATTTGTTTGTTTTTTAAACAGGCCTCTCTATGTAGCCCTAGCTGTCCTGGAACTTGCTCTGTAGACAGGTTGCCCTCAAGCTCAGAGATCTGCCAGCTTCTGTGCTTAGATAAAAGGTGTGAACCCAGCTTAAAAGTCCTTATTTTCAAATAAGGTTACATGTGCTCAAGATGGGGACTTTGAGCTTTTGGGAAGGATCACAGTTCCAAGTAGCACAGGGTCACTTGGTAACTACTCCTGCTCACTCATATTATGAGACTGTCTGCTCACAGGGGACCATGATGAGTTCTTACCAACCCTTGTGATATAACTACTCTCTGAGGAAGACTAACCAGTCTTGCTACCAGGACCCCAGCTTTAACATTAAGTTACAGTTCCAAAGGGTAGAAAAGAAACCAGAGTCTTGTCTAGTGGTCTACTCCTCCTTATCATTTTACAGAGAGAAGGGAGAAGTCACAAAGAAGATACCTACCCAAGGTCTTACGGTTACTTAGAGCCAAACCAGAAGCCCAGCTGCCCAGACCTGCTCCTTTCTTCCTTTGTAGAAATCTACTCATCACATTTGAAATCTTTGTTATAATGATTAGATACACATTTCAAAATAAGTTGGTTATAAAAAGATATATTTCCAGGCTGGGGAAATAGTTCAGCATGTGAATATATCTGTCTTCATATCTGAAGATATTCATATCTGAAGAGTTCAATCCCTGGGTGGGATTCCACATGGTAGAAGGAGAGAACTGACTCCTTTTTTTGTTTGTTTGTTTTTAACTATTTAACAGCAATACTTTTTTGGGGGGGGGGTTCTTGTTTTTTAATTGGATCTTTTATTTATTTACATTTCAGATGTTATCCCTTCCCCCTATCCCATCCCTCCTCCTCCTTTTTGTTTTTATACCAATTTAATTATATGCAAGTATTAAGGTCAGTTCTAGGTTGAGGAAATAGCAATACAATAGATGCAAATAGTCAAGGAACAAGCAAGACAATAAACACAAATAGTCAAAGAATAAGCAAGGCAATAAACAAAGTCCTGTGATCACTCCCATGATCACTATTTCTAAGGGTTTATCAAGATGATCAAAATATCTGAGCCTACTTCCCTGTCTTAGCTCAAAGTCATTTTCATGCCCGAAGCCTACTTCTTTGTTCTAGCCTAAGATTTAGATTCCTGTATGAAATTACTTCTTTGTTCTAGCCTAAGAGTTAGATTCCTGTCAGAAATTACTTTTTTGTTCTAGCTTAATGTCAGATTCCTGCCTGAAGCCCATTTCCTTGTCCTTGGCCAATGTCAGATTCCTGCCAAGCAGCCCATTTCCTTGTGCTTGGCCAATGTCAGATTCCTGCCAAGCAGCCCCAAAATCTCTTCACCTCTCTCCCTTTTTTATTTCATAAACAAGACTGAGCCTGTCTTAGGTTGTTCTGACAGGAATGCCTTCCTTACCAGTTGTGGAATATACATTATCAAAAGCAATGCAATTCTCTCTTAGGTTGGTAAGGTTGTATGCAGAATCTTGCCCATCCTTGGCTTGCCAGCCTGTTAAATTAATAACTCGGGGGGTGTGTGTCCATTTTCAGTTTCAAGTCATGTACTTTGGCTGCCAACACGTTGATGTTGTTAAAGACAAGCTTTCACACAATGGGCAGGAATAAAATTATTCCCAGGACAAAAAGGGCTAGTGTGATCAAGCTATATAAGCCATTCTTGACACTTAACCAAAATGGAAATACTAACCTCAAGCCATGGATAATTTTATCAGCAGTATCTGCTGCATCAATGCTCGGCAGAGCAGCATTCTTTAAATTCATAATCTCACTGTGCAAAGTTAAAACATCCAGAGAGGTGTTAGAAATACACCAAATACACTGCAAGTGTCTTTAAACTTTTTCCTAATTATATGACTATCATTGTAAATTTTAGAAGTAACACAACTCCATTAGTATTTGGCATGACACTTGAGATAGCTCCTTGCTCTTAAACTCTGAACCTCCTTCCAATAATTTGAATAGGATAAAGAGCATCAATCCATTCTTCCAAATGCCTATCTAAATCCTCTTGTATATTCAACACATTAGTAACATCTTTTTGCTAAATGATTAACAAAAGTAGCTGTCTTAACTTCTTGTGTCAAAGCAATTGCCGAGACAGTGGTGCTAGCAATTAGTGTAATTAAAGCTGTTATGCCAGCAATAATCAAGCCTACTACCCTCTTGTTTCTGCTTAAAGCCTAACTCACTTCTTCCAGTACTTACAAGCTTTTTTCAGAAAAACCAAGGTTCTGTAATACTCAGGGCAGTAAGACAAAAGCTGGTTGATAGACTCTCGTAACAGACATGCCAGGTTTTAACTACTAACACAATTAAAAAGTGTACCATCAATGCAACTTACAATAAATACTATAGAAGAAACAAATGTAATTTTAACTTGACAATTAAAAGAGCCTTAACACATGCACTAACACTTGTTTGAAATCTAGATCCTGTCCAACTTTATCTCTTGCTATCATAACATCATAGAGAACTGCAGCTAATTCCAAATATGTCTCTAAGAATGTCCTAATCCAGCCTCCCAAATGAAGATTGTTATTTCCAATATTGGATTAATTTCTAAATCATTACATGATTGAGTCTGAATAACTGGTCACCTTTAAGAAAAATACAAGAGTCATTATAACTTCTTTTGATTCTCTGTCCACAAGGTCTAAAAACTTGAGGCAAGGCAGTTTGTCCCATCTGGGATATAGGAAAGCAAAGGTGGGTCAGGAACATATGTCCAATACAGCTTCCCAGTCACTGTTGTCAGGGCACTCAGCAAGCTCACAGGTCAACATTATTCTTTGTCCCAGCATCAGCATGTCTCACCCATCACTCTGGCAGCCACCATGTTCCTTCAGCGTCCTGCAGAAAAAACACAAACATGCCCTCTATGATCCTGGACATGTTAGAGCTCCTGGGAGTCCAGCCTCCTCTGTATTTTGGGGGATACAGCACATAGCTGATGTTCAAGGTCTGCTCAGTGCATCAGCGCAGACGGGAAGGAAAGCTGACTCCTATAAACTGGCCTGTGAAGTCTACACATGCACACTTCTCCCCCCAACACATGCAAAACTGAAATTTAAAAAAGTTCTCATAGATTCATCTGTATGTACCAAGCCCCATGTCATCCTATACCCCCCCACCACAACCCCCACAAAAACACCAAAACCAAAACCCTGGAGAAATAAATGGAGACATTTTCTGGCCAAAATTATTCACTGTATTTCATCATATCTAATCAATGCAACTTACAATAAATATTGTAGAAGAAACAAATGTAATGTTAACTTGACAATTAAAAAAGCCTTAACACATGTACTTACAATAAATCTACTGTAAGAAACATTATTTTGCCCACTACCCATTAAAAAAAAAAAAAGGAAAATTGAGGCTAAGGGTGTGGATCAATGGTTAGAGCCTTGTTTAACATGCATGGGGTTCTGGGTTGGATCCGTCATCTCTACATAATTAACTGGTTATTTAAGGTCATCTTTAACTAGTCAGTGAGTTTGAAGCCAGCCTAAGCCACATGAGATGCTTCCGAGAGAGAATGAGAACGAATAGAAAAAACAACAGGCAATTAGATGGGTGTGGACACATACATACAATCCCAGTATTTAGAAGGCTCGGGTAGGATCCTGAGTTTGAGGCCAACCTTAGTTACATAGCAAAATGTTGTCTCAAAAAAAGGAAAAGAAAAGAAAAAGGCCTATCAATGTTTAACAATCATATTGATAAAAATCAATTTATACACATATATATGTGTGTATGTGTATACACACACACACATTTATACATGTATATAAATGTTTGCCTCTCTAATGCAGAGCTTTTAAACCTGAAAACACAGGCATCGTCAGAGCAGAAACACAATGACCCAACTCTATGTTACTGTATCAAGTCTCTCGCGCCTGCCAGTTGTCTTTCCCAGACTGGTTCAGTAAAATACAGCCTACAAAATGACAGGTACAAGATATTTTAAAGACACACGGCTCAGTTAATCTAGAGGCCCTCCCTATCCCGCCCCCGTTAAATGACCTAACATATCCTCTAGATGTTTCTTCCAAAAAAAAGCATATGTTCTGTACCTCCAGGGACAAGAATAAGCAGCAGGAGGGGACTCGGGATCAAAGAGATGAGAGTGGAGGAGAGAGAAGTACCTAGACTGCCAAAGCAAACACACACAGGCAGAGGGAACAGAGCAGAGCTAGCCTGCAAAGCCACTCTGAAGGAGGCTCACAAAGACTTCATCGACCCTGGCCTGGGCCGCCACAGCTGTGGGCTGGGAAGAGCCCCGTGTGAGGGCTGAGAACCTGAGACTTGCTCCGACAGCCAGCCTCATCCTGGCAGGAGACCAATGCTGCCTCTGGCTGATATTTACAAAGACCTGGTGCAGGGCCAGCTGGCTACAGGAGCCATATTTCTGTATCATTCATCACTCAGAGAGTGCTCTGCAGCTGGAAGAAAAGCACATCACCCACAGCCAATGGAGCCCAAGCTTGGCCCCCCTCCTTTTCCCTCTTCACCCCTTCCTCAAAAGAAAAACCCCAGCAGTGTTTGGGACCTAAGGGGGTCAGAAAGCCAGGAGAGGTAACGTCTTGCTGTAAGTGTCCTCCAGTCCAAATCTACTTAACACCATTGTAACTTAAGTCCTGGGGACTTGGTTAAAGACATCGAGCCCACGATGCTCGTTTTTACTGGGAACTATTTTGTTTCCGTGGGTCTTTGGGCCAATTCCCAGTGGTGTGGAAAGGAACCTTCCATGGCAGTTTCTCTCTCTATCCAGTCCCCGTTTCCCACTTGCTCTCATCCCACCCCCCACCTTCTCAGTCCCTCCAGGGATCAGTCACAGAAGTGCTGGCTCAGAGCAAGGGGGGAGGGGGAGGGGGGAGTCCCCACTTCATCACAACCTTGAAAACTGGGAAGTGTTCACAGCAGAAAAGGGAAGACAGAGAGGAGAAGCGGCATGACTTCAATTCACAAAAACAGCAGAATGCCCACGTGTGCTGAATTGGTGCCACCGGCTTGGGAGGGTAGACAGACAGTGGTAGTCATTCAAGCCGGCAGTGGGAACCCAGCAACTGACATTTACAACAATGCTCCCTGCAAATCCAGGATCTTGCCCCCAGAATTTCATAGATTTATCTTTTGAAAGGTCATTCTTCCAGCAAGCTGGGTCAACGGTTAAACTGAAAGAGAAAATATTTCTATTATTTGGCAAGAGTCACACCCCCACATAAGCTATTAGTTCATCCGGCAGGCAAGCGAGAGAGGTCTTCAAAAAAAAAAGTCAGTTCTAGGGTGATCATCACACACACAGAGTAAGAAAATATCAAAGACCATTTCCAGAAAGGATTAGAACAAATACTTCCTCTGAAGTCCCTGATGCTCCCTTGGAGAGGGGAGGGTGGGAGGGAACCTCACTCACAGTGCAGGTGTGCTGGCTCAGCTCCTGGACTGCAAACAGTCCAGTCCAGAAGACAACTGTGGCTTGCCTTTGAACGCACAGAACTTGCCTTGCCACTTGCCAACTGTCATTTCACAGAGATGGCTTGAAACCCAGTGCCCCTCTTCCCAAAGTGAGTGACCTAGAAAAGTCACCAAGCTATGTCAATCCTCCATCCCAGGACCAATAACACAGCGCCCCCAACCCCCAGTACAGGGCCCTGGAGTCAGCCCCTCCCCTCCCCCCCAGTATATTAGCCCCTTTATCTTCCTCATTGAAATAATGTCAGCGACCATTTGCTTGCTTACCACAGCTTCCTGAGAACGAGGCTACACCTGTCTCATTCAGGTTTTTGTTTTTAATGTTAAAACTTAAAACAATGCCTTCTCTGAAGGCAACCTTGGCTACCCCATTAAACAATTGGAGTAGCTCTTGCCCTCATGAGACCTCCTTCCTCCATAGCAAGACTTACAGAGATTGCCTCCGTAGACATATTGTTTGCCCCTTCTGTAGACCGCTGTTTGGGCTTTAAGGCCCTCCAAGGTGCACAGCACAGAATCTGACTCTTTATCCATTGCTTCTTAGGAACTCGGACCCAACACAAACATTGCCACGTTAGCATCTGAGAGGCCCAAACTGTTGTCTGCTTCCTCCCTTTTGCGCTCACTCTAGATTGTTTTGGTGGTTTACAAACCTGATTGATACACCCATCTAACTCAGATCTACTGGAGCTCCTGTCTTGTAGCGATCACGTTCCACTGGGAAGGTTTGCTGAGCTCAGAATTGGTCGCTGGTGAGGGAACCTTTTTCTTAACTCATAGTGAGCAGAATCTGGCCCGAGCTCTGGGGATCAAGCATGGACTGTTCCATACATAATTTAGTCATTATCCATCCATTGTACCTTGTTCTTCCCCCTCTCCTAGACCCCGTTCTCCTCCCTTGGATCTGACGAGCACTTTAGTGCAGTTGTAGTTGGTAACTGTCTTTTCCTCATGCTCCTTCAGTGGCTACAAGAAATGCCAAGCTCCATGTCATCCTCCCCAGCCCTCACTTTTCCTATCAAATCAAAGGTTACATAGGGGTCGCATCTCCCTACCCAGTCCCCACTGGGCAGGCAGTTCAGCCCCAGCTGCAGGCCTTACCACCCAGAGCAAAGGCCGTGCAACCTTGCACCGCCACCCCAGCAAGGATGCAGTTCATCCCATGAAGCATACGGAAGCAGAGCCATGAGGATTCTGCCTACAGATGCTTCCCCCAGATAGCTCAGCCTCGGTTGCCTTTCTTGTCACCCACAGTAGGGCCCATTTTGGATGAGTCCCTATTTAGATGCCAATTATTTTTTCTGGAGAACATGACAAAGGTTTCAGGAAGGGATGTCTCATAGGCAGCTCCATCAGAGTCCCACGATGCTGGGTGACAAGGCATGAAAGTTGTACCACTGAAGAGGTCCAAACCCAAGTCATTGTCCACTTCCTAAATCCTCTGGCTTTACCCCTAAGACAATATGCTGCTTGGGGGACAGGGAGGAGACAGGAGGTGGTATAACTGACTCAGGTAAGGGTCTAATTAACCTGCCTTTACTCATCCGATGTTAACAGCTCTGACAGGGAATTGTGCTTCACGATGGCCAATCATGATGTTACAGCCCCCGCCCCCTCCAAAAAAAGGCAGATTACTTATTACAAGAGGGTTGAGGGGGAGAGAGGAGAGCTAATGTTGGTGGCCTCCTTTGAGCAAATGAGGACATCATCTGGGGAATCAGGCTTGTCTGGCCTTCCACGGAAGTTCTTACTCAGAACTATAGTACAAAACGCACTTGCCCCTCAACAGCTGCCCCAATGTATCATTTTTGGCAAAAGGGTTATTTCGAGATGATAATAACATAAAATCAAAGTATGTAGGGAGAGGAAGGGAAAAATATTTGGGACAAAAATCTTAGTGTCCTCCTCCTCTCCCTGAAAATCTTGTTAAGATAGGAGATAACACCAGATGTGTGTGTGTGTGTGTGTGTGTGTGTGTGTGTGTGTGTGCATGTGTGTGTGTGTGTATATATATATATATATATATATATATATATATATATCTGTATGTGTGCATGTGTGTATGGGTATGCCTGTGTGTGTATATGCCTGTATATGTGTGTGTGTGTGCCTGTATGTGTGCATGTGAGTGTGTGTGTGTGTGTGTGTGTGTGTGTGTGTGTGTGTAAGTAGACCTCAATGAACAGCCATTCTTATTCACTGGTCCCCACCCACAATTTCTTTTCCCAAATTTATTCTTCCTTTGACCCCAAACCCTTTTCCTTCCTTCGTAATAGACAATAAACTCCCGATGCTGCTCTGAAGTTTACTTCTCTGTGAACTACCATACAAATTAATGTTAGTGAATCTCATGCCTTTCCCCATTAAACGGTCTCCTTTTCCTTTAATTCACTGGCCCCTATCACCTGAACTTAAAACAGTAACACTTTCCTTTCCAAACAACTCACTGGGCCTCTAGACTTTTTTTTTTCTAATGTTATTTTATATTTCCAGCATTCCAAATTGTATATATTTTTTTAGTTTATATTTATTTGTAGTTCCTTAGCAACAACAACAACAAATCCTAAAATACTTTATGCTGAGGTATAATTAGCTAACAGTTTATTGTCCCATATATCCCACAGTCCGCTAAAATACATTAGAAATTGAATGGAAAAAGAAAGAAAGAAGGAAAGAAAGAAAGAAAAGGAAGGACATGACTGCTCCCAGGTGTGGCTGAGGAGAAAGTTTATTATATGAGGGAGAGCATAGCCAGAGGCATCTGGAAGATTCCAGACTGAACATGACTGGCCAACTGAACAGGGCCATGTGAAGAAAGCAGGGTGGAAGAGGGAGGTGGGAACCAGGAGCAGGGGCCCAGAGGACAAGTGGCACAAAAAGGGTCAAAGGGACCTTGGAGCCAGAAAGTCTGGGTTATCCAGGGAAGAGCAGCCTCAGGAAGGACAGCCCAGCCCAGTCTCTGCCAGATGCTTAGGGTAGGGGGCGGGGTATTCCAGGTACTGGAGCTGCTAAGAGACTGGCAGTCAGCGTCTGCTTTGACATGTTAATAGGCACCTCAGTTACCCATTTGCCCCAGGTTTGAGACCTAACATAAATGTAATCAAGTTTTGTTAGAAAAACAAAACAAAAAAAAAACCTATAGTATATTTACCACTGTAAAGGAAGGGGAAAAAACTCAAAAAAAAAAAAAAAAAAAAAAGAAAGAAAGAAAGAAAGAAAGAAAGAAAGAAAAGAAAAGAAAAGAAAAGAAAAGAAAAGAAAAGAAAAGAAAATCCTCTCTGGAAAAAGTTAAGCTAGTTTTAGACAGAATGAATCACAGTGTGATGGGAAAGTGATTGGAAGGTGAACCAGCAGGGGATAGGGGACTTCTCTAACATCTCAAATCATACCAGCAGACTGCCGCTTCCAGGCCTTAAGTCTGGAGTGTGAACAACTTTTAGACCAAGTTACATAAGCAAAATAATAAGCAGACATGCAATTAACTCTCAATTACACTCTGCAACAGGGGTTGGGGTGGGGGGTGTCAAGAAAAGCTCAGCCGCTCAAATGCTCCTCAAAGTCAGATTCCAGAGTTGCAGGGAGGATGCTGGCAGCTGACAGGGAGTCCCTCCTTTTATCAAGTGAGGGCATTATCCTGTCAAATCATGCGTGTGGACTCTCTCTCGGGATATGCTTGCTTGTTTCGGTCTTGTCTCCTGGCCCTGCCAGCTCCTGGGCAGCTGGGGTTAATGATTAAATGGAAAGATGACAGGAAATGAAGAGGCTGAGACATTCCATCAGATTAACAGCTGAGAGATGAGAGGCAGCCCTGCTCCCTCACCAGCTCCTGCATCTGGGGGAAAACAGGGAAAGAAAGAGCTCTGAGCCCATCCACCTCATTAGACCTCCTCCTTTTCCCTTTCCCACTCACTATCTCAGTCAGCAACACTGAGAGTTCAAAGGTCTTGAGATATCTCTGAAACGCCAGGGAGAGAAGACAGGAAGTGTGCACCCTCTCTCTGATGTCCAACCTGAGGTAAATTCCTCCCGTTGTGATGTGCCACCTTCGGTTCCTTCTTAGGTCTGCACATAACAGAGGAGCCATGAGGATCGATCCTATAGTCAAAGGGGTCTCAAATAAATGTAGAGAGATGCCCTGAGGCTGGCTCGAGGTGGAGAGTGACAGTAAGCTTGGACTTTTTTTCCTGCATGTCTTTGTCCCTGTCACATCAAATATCAAACTGGAAGGAGGAGAGGGGAAAAGACAGAGAGAAGACCAAGAAAGGTTAGTTGCCAAATGGGACATCCATGTATCCTAAACCATTTACTGACTCAGGATTAAGTGGCCTACTTCTTGAAGAAAATAAGGTTAAAGCCAGCTTTACCTGTTGACCTTGAGTTACAGTGGGAATTTCCAAATCTCAGACTCCACACAAACAATATTTCCCAGCAAAATCAGCTTCCGTTGGGAGAGGGCAGGTATCCTAAGTGTCTTAGCAGGTATCCTAAGTGTCTTAGGGGTTTTCATTTTGTTTTTTTGAGCTCTTAAAGAGGACTCTAGAAATCATTCGTTTCTCTGGCTTGCTTTTTTTTTTTTTTTTTTTTTTTTTTTTTTTTTTTTTTTTTTTTGAGACAGGCTGTCCTGGAACTCACTCGGTAAACCAGGCTGGCCTCGAACTCAGAAATCCGCCTGCCTCTGCCTCCCAAGTGCTGGGATTAAAGGCGTGCGCCACCACCGCCCGGCTCCCTGACTTTTCATCTTAGACTACCTAGCCACTCAGATCGGAGTTCTACGTACCTAAAAGCAGGAAGGGACGATGGCACTTTGCCATTTTGGCACTAGCCTCCTGTCCCAGGCAGCTGCCTGAGATGGATTTCTCAGCACAGCCTTCTACACCCTCCCCCTGTGGCTGTGAGCAGCAGCCGAGCGTGCGTTTCCTGTGACACAACCCCTCTCCGAAAGTTCTAGGAGCTCCAGAGAGACCTCATTTAGATAGCCAGGCTCCAGATAAGCTTGTCGGGTAGTTACCCAGCTGTGCCCTGTATCACGCCAGCTGAGTGGCTGTCAAGGGAGCAGAGGACAAGGCCAGCAAGTCCGCACGATGCTTTAAATTGTATTCTGTGTAGAGGCAAGAAATCTCTCCCTCTGCTCCGTTAGGGTTCAGTAATGAGTCTCAGGAAGGAACTGGTAATGTACCCATCAGCAGGAGGCAAGCCTATTTACCACCCGCGATGGCATCACTCATTCACTATCGGGTCTGGTGAGATCTAGAAGCAATGAAGATACAATTTTAGAGATTAAGTTATTTTTAGAGTAGATAAAAGAACCCCACCCCAACCCCCCAAAAAAACAAACAAAACAATGAGGCTGGGACAAATTTTATCTGGCCTCTGGCTGTAACATTCCTGTTACGTGCTTCAGTCACTTCCGGTCGGCAGGATGTCCGAGGAAAGGTTCAAACTAAGTTTTGTGGAGAACTGGTAGTTTTGAAAAGAAGAGGAAAGCAGAGGAAGTCTTGCCATGTGTTGGCTGTGCCCCAGGTGATCCCACTAACCTCAGGACATCTCTGTACAATCTCTCAGGGGTGTCACAGACACTGTACACCTATGCAACCCAGTTCTAAGGACATCCTGGGTTCGTAAAATTCTCTTCTATCTCCACCAACAATTTTAGGACGTCCTCAGACCTTTCTGATGCACTCCTAAAGGATTTTCAAAAAGAATCTGTTGACAGCTTCAAAAAGCAACGGACTGAAAGATATAGTTCCTGGAAGTGGAGAGTCTATTGTGTAAGTTGCCGCCTCCTTCTTAATACATCCAGGGCAAACATTTATTTAAAATTCTAATTTCCATTCCAGTACAATAGTCTCTATGGAAATGGAGATTGATCTAAAGAATAACTAAGTGAGTTACTATTTTGTAAAGACGGCATATAGTACTTAAATTGAATCAAAAAAAGCAGGAGGCATGGCCCCAGAGGCCGCAGCTCTCTGTGGTATAGTAAGAAATGTACCTCACGTCACACCCAAGTAGACAGGCACACGGATGTGCAGCTCAAATGTTTTTTGAAACACAATCACCTTTACGATTTTCTACACAAGTGTTCTCTTTATTTCAAATGCGTCTACAAGTTGAAACTCATTTTATTGACTTAATGACCCACTAGGGGGTTGAGAATTTAAGGTTGGTTGGTTTCAAAATTCCACTTTAGATTATATCTGTTTAAAAAAGAAATAAAAAAAAAAAAAAAAAAAAAAAAAACCACAAACCTAAGGCTGGAAAGATGGCTCAGAGATTAAGAGCACTTGCTACTCCTGCAGAGAACCTGGATTCAGTTCCCAGCACCCACGTGGCAGCTCACAACTGTCTGCAACTCCAGTTCCAGGACATCCAAAACCCTTATCTGGCCTCCACAAACACCAAGCATGCATATGCCACACATACACGCATGCAAGAAAACTCTTAAAATACATAAAATAAATCTTAAAAGAAAACCTATAAAATTCTCTCTCCAGTATCTAATAATGGTTCTCATTTAAAGCATTAACATAATATATCAGAAATGCATAGTATACATTTACAATATAGGTTAACAAAAGAGTTCTTGCTAGCACCCATCAGGACCTTCCAAGAAAGGAAAGGGGGGTGGGGGGGGGGGGGAAGAAAGGTGGGAGGGATGGAGGGAGGACCATGAGTGAAAGCAAGAGAAAGTGAAAGGAGAAAAACATGAGGAAAAGAGAGATGTCCTAACAGTAGGAGCTAATCAGATTTCAATTCACTTAAACTCAAATACGTTCTCCTTACAGCTTTACAAGCTTTTCAAGTCTACATGTTTCATTAAGGATGGAGATTTCGGGCTAGGTTGGATGAAGTAGGTTAGTGAGGCATCCTAAGGATTAAGTGGTGACTTTGTTTGTTATAATTACTACTGTGTATGAATTTCATTAAGTAAGAATATGGCAGGCTGGTGGAGTTGTAACACTTGCAACATGTGCACTGCCCTCCAAGCAAATTTTGGGTGAGGGCTGCATGTGGGGCAGGGAGTGTGTGCAAAATCTCTGCATTTCTCATTTAATTTTTCTGCCAACCTAAAACTGATCTAAATAAAATGATTTTAAAGTACACCTTCTTCTTCTATTTGCACATCTGTACTGTGGTGGTTTGAATAAGAATGGCCCCCATAGTCTCATAGATCTGAATGCTTGGTTGATCACCAAGGAGTAGCACTATCTGAAAGGATTTAGGGGTGTGGCCTTGTTGGAGTGGGTGTGGCCTTGTAGGAGGAAGTATGTCACTAGGGGTGGGGCTTTGAGTTTCAAAAGCCCAAGTCAGGCCAAGTGATTCTCCTCTTTGTCTATCTTCCTGCTGCCTGTACATCTGGCTGTACAACTCTCAGCTACCTTTCCAGCATCATGTCTGCCTAGGTACCAACATGCTCCTCCCTCCATGGGGATATTGGACTAAACCTCTGAAACTACAAACAAAATTCAATTAAATTATTTCTATAAGAATTTCTTATAAAAAAAATGTTTCTTTTTAAAAACCCTTTTTTAAAATAAGAGTTTGCATTGGTCACGGTATCTCTTTACAAGCAATAGAAATCTAATACAAGTATTAAGTGTTTTATAATTTCATAGATATTGTGATGGAAAAATAATTGATGCTCCTTTATTACAAAAAGCAGGCTGATGCATTTTTTTTTCTCTTCCTCTCCAGCACCTCTCACTTGTTTGTAAAGCTTCTGGGTTTTAAATCCTTTGTCACATCTTAGAGATTCTCTTAGGCTCAAGAACACATCTGTATGTGGCAGATGTTCAGTCAACTCTTGACTTTTTCCTTCCCAGTCCAATCTTCCTATCAGAATGAAAAAGGGGTGGGGGGTGGGGGGTAAATATGTCCCAAACTGATGCCGATAGCCTTCAGATCTGATGGTAACCACAGAGACTCACATCAGAAGGAGAAAGTGAAGTGGAAAGATTGCTCAGTGATTAAGAGTGAATACCGTTCTGGCAGAGGCCCTGAGTTTGGTTCCCAGCATCTATAACATCAGGAGGCTCACAACCTTCTGTGTCTCTAATTCTACAAGTACCTCCACTCACATGCATACACATAATAAAAACTGAAAGTAAATCTTTAAAAGGGATGAGAAATTTGTGTCAGAAACACACCAATATATGTAAGTACTCTTCCTTCTAGCTTCTCTCTCTCTCTCTTCTCTCTCTCTCTGTCTCTCTCTCTCTCTCTCTCTCTCTCTCTCACACACACACACACACACACACACACACACACACACACACATCTTCCCTTAAACAGAAGGTTGGGACCATGTTCTAAGAATCCTTTTAGGTTCTTGATAATCCTAACTTCGCCAAGACTCAAGGGTGAAAACCAATGATGTAGGGAAATCCATGTAATGTTATAAAGTCTTCAAGACTGCCATCTGCAATGCCACAAGATTCCCACTGCCTAACCCACAGGAATCAGACACAGATACACATGTGGTATGCATATGTGTGTGTCACCTTCTTTCTCTAAGAATCACTGCCTTGGGGAAGCAGAGAAGCTACATGAGGAGTTAAACACACCAAGGGGAGTAGCAGCTAAAGAGTCTCTATGCTAAATAAATGTGAAAACAGAGAACTTATCACTATCTCTGTTACAGTTTATACTGTACCAGAAGTGTCCCCCTAAAGACCGTATGTTAATTTTTCATCTCTGACTTTTCAAGAAAATTGGGTTTCTATTGAGTCCCACTGTAGTGTGTTTTTCTGATGCTGCTTGTATGCTAATGCTAATACAAGTTGCCCCGGAGACCAGAAAGTCCAAATATAGACCCAAATGACACTATGTGACCTTGCCCTAAAGTTATTTCTGATTGGTGAATAAAGATGCTAACAGTCAATAGTTGGGCAGAAGAGACATAGGTGAGTTTTAGGGTTCCCGGGCCTCCTAGGATGGGTGTGAGGGTCAGAGGAAAAGCATGAGGGAGAGAAGAAGGGGGAGGGAAAAAAAGCTGCCATGGGTCAGGAGTCAGAAAAACATGGCCCTGAGGGCTGGCCAATTGGAGTTAAGAGCAGATGGAACATAGTAAGGTTATCCATAGGAGATAGATTTTAATAGCATGTAGTATAGCTATCTGCCCAGCTCTAGTGCTGATTAAAGCTTATTGTAAATATAAAGGTCGTGTGTGTGTGTGTGTGTGTGTGTGTGTGTGTGTGTGTGTGTGTGTGTGTTTTATCCGGGAACTGAATGATCTAGGCAGGGTAGAATCCCCAGATTGGGATAGAAATTTCTACAACATTTTGGTGTGCCACATGAGGGCTTCTACTCCACCTCTGACAATTTGGTTCCCAGATACAGGACATCTCTGACTTCTCAAGAAAACTGGGTTTCTGTTAGCACCACTGAGAAAACTAGTCATCTCGACAATCTGGTCCATGGCTAGGCATAAGCTCAAGGAATAAACTGTCTCCATCAGGATAGAACGTGAGGCAGTGGCTCCTGGCAAGATGGCACCATGGATAAATGAGCTTGCTGCCAAGCCTGATAACTAGAGTCCGATCCCCAGGACCCACGTGATGAAAGAAAACAATCTACCCAAATATTCCTCTGAGCTTCCCACATATGCTCTACCATGCTCATGCACAGATAAATTAAATTAAATATTAAAAAGGTGCAGGGGAAGAGGCGGGAAGCAGAAGAAGAAAGTTCAGTGTCTATACAATCATCTATGTGTCCATGTCTGCTTGCTCCTAAGGGTGGAACAATTTTTATACTTAATAGAAGCCTGTCTACAGGTTCAAAGGTTTATCTCAAATGTCTAGCTTCACAAAGCTAAAGAGACTTGAGGAAGGCAGACGCTCGCAAACCATTTAATATACTTAGCCATTTATTTCCCTAAGCCTGCCAAGATAGGGAAGGGACCAGTTCAGAGCTCTGTGCTAGATGAGGCTGTGCTAGACTCGGTTGCTTATTCGGGTTCAGTCAACCAACATGGACAGTGTCATATTATCTGCCTTGCGGGACAGCAGAAGCTTCTATAGAAATGATCTTAACTCTAGATTTTGGTTCTGTGTTTTGGTTGTTGGCCCGAGACAGGGTCTCATAGCCCAGGCTGGCTTGAAACTCACTGTGATGTGAAGAGTGATCTTGAGTGTTGCTGCTCTTCCTTCTTCTACCTCTTAAGAGCTGGAGTTATGAATGTGCCCCCACAGCTCCTGGTTCATGCTATGCTAGGGATAGTGCCCAGGGTCATCTGCGTGCTTGGCAAGGACTCCTCCAACTGAGCTACCTCCCAGGACTTCAGATTGTCTCTTTCTAGTCAACTTTAATTGTCAAGCTGACACAGGCTAGAGTTGTCGGAGAGGAAAGCCTTGTTTGAGGAGTTGCCAAGATCAGATGGGCCTGTGAGCATGTCTGTGGGGGATTGTCTTGAGTATTCATTGATAAAGGACAGATAGACCAGCCCATTGTGAATGGCACCATCCCTGTGTAGGATATCCTGGTGTGCATAAGAAAGCTAGTTGAAGCTTGAGCAAAGTGACCAAACAGCGAGCCAGAAATAAGCACACCTCCATGATTTCTATTCCAGGTCCCTACTTTCAAGTTCCTGCCTTGACGTCCCTCAATAATATGTTGTGTCCCAGAAGTATAAACCAAATAGACTCTTTCCTCTCCAAGCTGTTTTTGGTCAGAGTTGTTGTTGTTTTGGTTGTTGTTGTTGTGCTGGTGGTGGTGGTAGTGGATGTATTTTTTTTTTCTTTCACAGCAACAGAGAAACAAACTAGAACTTACTTAAACTTTCAACATAACCTACAGACTAGAACATCTCTTAACTCTCAACACATGCTACATAGTAAATCTTCTTAGAACAGTTACCCAAGTGCAGAATTTATAGTGTGAAGGGAGGACATGACTGTTCCAAGGCATGGTTGAAGAAAAGGTCTTTATTGTAGATATGAGGAAGAGTACAGCCAGAGGCATCTGGAAGAGTCCAGAGCAGGGAGAAAAAAGAGTACAGTGAACATGGCCAGCAGACTGAACTTGACCAGGAGAGGAGAGAAATGGAGACAAAGAGAAGACCAAGAGAGAGGGGACCAAGGGAAAAAGGAAAAAGACAGAGGACCGAGAAAGCTCATGGCCAAAATGGCAGGGTTATATAGGAATAAGGAGCTGGGGAAAGGGAGCACCCTGAGCTGGAGAAGTCTTGAGTAAGGGTGAGGTGAGAAGAGCTGAAAGCCACAGCTACTGAGTGAGCCGGATGCTAGTAGGCACCACAGATATCCACTTTTTCCTTCTGACAGAAAGGAGGAAATAGCTCCTCTGGTAGAGCCAAACTGGCAGGCCAGAATCAGGAGTGGAGTTTCCTTCGGACCTGACACTCAGATAGTCAGTGGCACCATCAGCATGTAGCATAGTCATGCTTTGAATAGAGGCAACCAACTGATAACCAAAAGGTCACTTGCATAGACACAGTGGCTTTGGCTCACACGCTCACACAATATCTTAATGCAGTGCTCCGTTTCAAAGCTGACGTATTTTTTTATAAAGTATCAAATTAGTTATTCCTTTTGAAATTTGATTAGATTGAGCTTGGCCTCTTTTGACCTGCTCCAGCCTTCGGCACCTTACACGCACACACACACACACACTCCAACATACTACGCACGCAAACTGCCTCAGCCTTAAGCACCCTATACACACACTCTTCCCCTCCCCCAACCTACGGCACACACAAAGTAGAACAGCTTCGCTCACCATGAGCCTGGTACCAGGCCACCTGTGGCATCTCTAGTCTTTGCCCTTCCTAGACCTTAACCCCTAGTTCTTGACCAGTTTTCTACCTGGAGTCGGTTGGTGATACTCAGCCCTGCCTCCCTCTCAGAATCCTCCTTTCCTTATCTAGATGAGTGGTTGCCTCCCCTATCTTCAGTGACCAAGCCAGTGCCTTAATAAAAAGCAGAATTATCTAAAATGGCGGCTCTCAAGCTTCCTAATGCTGTGACCTTTGATGCGGATGCTCGTGCTGTGGTGACCCGCCCCCGCTCCCGCTCCCAAGCATTTTCATTCTACTTCAAGCATTTCATATTTCATTGCTACTTCAGAACTGCAACTTTGCCAGTGTCTTGAATTGTAAATATCTGATATGCAGTCTATCTGATAGGCAGATGGTCTTAGGCAGTCCCTGGGAAAGGGGTTGTTCAACCCCTCAATAGGGGCCAACGACCCACAGGTTGAGAACCACTGATCTAACGATGACACAGGACAAGACTGTCAGATTCCTGTGAAACCAAACTCAAACATACTGACTCAGTTCAGCATATTAGAAACATATCAAGTCCTCCTTTTTTTTAAAGTAGGCTATTTATAGTTATGGCATCTCATAATAGTGTTCTAAGGATATTTTAGGTATTAAACCCCTCTTGAGTAAAACTGGTCTCTGATCATGTAGACCAGCCCTAAATTCCTATACAATGGTGACCTTGAGCTAAACGTCAACTACCTGATCATTTAACTGCTGTCTCTCTGCTTCTGTACAACCCTTGCTTGCTGTGGATGTCCAGAGCTGCCTTTCTGTATAAGTCAAATTGCATTTTTTGCCCTTAAAAACTGGAACTAACTAGGGGTTAAGGCTGCTTGACACACTAATCTGCTTGGGGAAGTCCCACTGTTGGTTACTAAAGACTCCATTCCACTTTATTCAGCATCTCAGAGTTCTTCTCTTCAGGTGCCCCCAAATATTGTCCCACCCCTATCTTTATTCCCTGTTTATCAGACAGTAACCTCTAGGTCCAGAAAACAGAAGCTAGAGTACAAGAGAAAAAAATTATAGAATGCCTGCTTCTCTCAAAATATAAGACATTCAATATGTCCAGGTAGTGGTGGGACATCACTTTAATCCCGGAACTCAGGCAAAGGCAGGAGGATCTCTGAGTTCAAGACCAGTCTGATTTACAAAGTGAGTTTCAGGAGAGCCAGATTGGAAAAACAAAACAAAACAAAAACACAAAGAAACAAAACAGACAAACAAAAAAAACCTCTGTCTGGTAAAAACCCTGTCATTCAAATATATGTGTGTGTGTGTGTGTGTGTGTGTGTGTATACACACACACACACACACACATATATATATAATATATACACATATATACACATATGTTATATGTTATATATAATATTGTATTTGAGTACATTTAGATATGTCATAAATACATGTGTCTATTATTTTTTTTTGTTTTATTTTACTTTGAGAGTATTTTTTGCTAAGTACGTCTGGCTGGCCTGGAACATGCTGTGTTTAACAGGCTGTTCTCAAACATGCCGTCATCCTATTGCCTCTGCGTCCAGGTGCTGCAATTACAGCTATATAGCACCATTCCTGGCTTTTAATTTTTTAAGACAATGTTCACTGAAGGTGTCTGTACTTCTCAGCCTCCTCTACTCAGAGGGATGGTCTAGAAACGCAGAGAAGTTTAGGGTCCAAAATATAATCCGTGCAGAAGTTTCAAAAAGCATAGCTCTCATGCAAAGACGCTTCTGTGCAAAGTGTTAAATGCAGGTGGTGGTGGCACATGCTGTTGATCCCAGCACTCAGGAGGCGGAAGCAGGTGGATCTCTGTGAGTTCAAAGCCTGGTTCTACACAGCAAGTTCTTGTATAGCCAAAGCTACACAGAGAAACCCTGTCAGAATCAAAGGGAAGAGTTAAAACTAATTGGGTATTATTTCAAAGAAATACAAGAAGAAAAGCTACAGCCGAGAACGTGTTTTAAAGGACGGAATTTTTTTTTTAATTGCTAATTGGGTGTGGTGACAGGTGCCGGTAATCCCACCACTCAGGATGTAGAGGCAGGAGGATTGTTTCAAGTTTTTGACCAACCTGGGCTGCCTAAGAAGCGCTAGACCAGGCCTGGCAACAATGTAGCCAAACTCTGTCTCAGAAAAACAAACGACATAAAAGAATTGTTTCTTTCTAAGTACAAGGAGACTACCTTCCACATAATCCTTTAAGTAAATCTATTCAGTAGCCGGTCTGTCTCAATATGTCTTGCAGGAATTTTGTTTCTCAGCTAGTAAAAGTCTGAACGGTCGAACATGAGTTTAGTCATATATACACTAATTCACTCAAAGGCATGAGAAGGCCTAAAAGACTCAGGCCTAAGAGTCATACTGACGTACGTGAAACAGGCAGCTCATACTTTCCATGGTAACAAACTCTTTTCTTCGGCCTCTGACTAATGCCATTGCCTAGCTCAAGGCTGCTGACTCATCTGATAGAGGCAAGATGGTTGATGACTCAAGTTCTTAGGAAACGTGAGCCATGGAGACCCTGGCTCTCCCAGGAGCCCAAACGTCTTCCCGAGTCTCTGCTGTTCATCATAAACTACTGTACCTGCCTCTCCTCCCACCGGATTAATTGCTATTCGTGTACTGGAGGATGGTGCCTGCAATTAGCTTTCTACGTGACAGTTTAGTCAACAAAATAAAGGTGGGTAAGTGAATCACGAACTTGTCATTAGATTAGAAGAAGAAGAAAAAAACCTGGAACTTGTCAAATGTTTAAAATAATTGGTTCACGGAGATGCGAACGGGGACCCAAGATGAGGTAGGAAAAACATTCTTAGAAACCCAGCCAAACTCTGGAATAATATAAAAGCCTTCAGGAATTTCTGATGTTGGTGGTGACACATGGCTTTATCAAGCATTGTATGAGTAGGGTGGGGTTGGAATTGAAGAAAGGTCAGAATCCACAGATAAGGATGAAGGCAATTCCTTGCAGGATCTGAAATTTGCTGATGGCAATAGGCAGTGTGCTGTTATCTGTAAAAAGGAATCAGGATGGCAGATGACTTCAAATCCTTGCACTATGCTGACCCTGCCTCAAGAGAGCTTGCTAAAAGCGTCGCCGTGAGCCACAACGCTGGGGAAGGAAGCTAGCGGAACTGGAGGCAAAATTCACTCAAATATTTTGGCTTCCGTTGGACCAAAAATAGCCCTTCTCTTTAAAGAAACTGATGCTTGCAGAGACTTGATGATGTTCTAGGAAATGAAATGAGATAATGTTTTCAAAATAGCCCCGTGATAACGTCAATGAGTAATTTCAGTTCTTATCTCGAAAGGCATTGTGGCTTCGTGAGCAGCAGCGCTGATTCTGAAGCAAGCAAAGGTGTCAGGACATTAAAAAAAAAAAAAAAAAAAAAAAAAAAAAAAAAACTGTACTGCTCCCCCTTCTCTAAAGAAAATAGCACATAAGTGGCCACCGTCGATGGATGAAAACCTAACTCCACTCAGCCACGGTAGGACATGTCTAAAAATGAGTTTCGTTGATTCTTGGCAAAGGCTGAAGGAAGATGTTGCACTAACACACATACTTCATAGTCAGGGAGAAAACAGGATCCAGGTCATTCAAGCCATCAGAGGCTTTATATGTCACCTGGCTCTTGTTCAAACTGGCGGCCACCCAGAGACATTAAATAACATCCCTCGTTTAGTTTCAGGGTGTATGAATTGCAGCACTGGGTCCAGGGAGCCAGGCTGTCTCCTTCCCTCCCTTTCTTCTACTTCTCTTCTTCCTTGACCTAATTCTGAGAAACAGTAAAAACCCATGGGGAAAATGTTGCTGAAGCCCAATTGTAAGTCTGAAAAATTACAAAAAGCCACCTTCCCTTACTCCTTTTTATAACCTACCACTCACTCTCAGAGAGAAACCATCTCCATCTCTGGGACACCTTGTGCCTGGGGTCACTCTGAAGTTGTCATTCTTTCTTTGATGGTTCCCTCCCTGCCAAGCCAAAGGCAGGAAGGCTTCCTGGGTCATGGCTTCTATAGCAGTTCCGGTCTTCTTTGGCTGAATGGTATTTATTACCCATTCTTCCACTATCTTCATGACCTTTCCCCCTCTTACCACACCTGCAGTACTGATTTCTCGGAAGCGATAAATTGTCTGATTGATCTTTATTCATGCCATTGCACACAGCCCAGAGACTCCATCGTTGTGTGCTGAACAAAGAGTCTCTGAATGGTAGGAGATAGTAGATAGTTAAGCAGCATGGTGACACGGGGTGATATATCTATACCATCGGAATGCCTTTTTCAGTAGAGAAACATCTGTGAGTTGATACTGTGAAGTTTCTAGAATTTACAAACTGCCTCTGAAAGGGCCTGCTAACTGTCAAGTAATTACCCCCAGGGATGGCAATTCAAATTAGTTTTTGCCTTCCTCTTTCTGGCTTCTCTGCCCCAACATCCTAGCTCCATATTTATTCACTGCCCACCTAAGTCCAAGGCTAAACTCACACATTATTAGCCCTCCATGGGACATTCCTTGACCCCATTGATGGCACTATGGCTGGCTGTCAATCAAGCTCTTGTCTGAAGTCTCAGAGTTTATCCCCCCCCCCCCCCCCCCCCCCCCCCCCGTCTCTCTGTGATGTTAATCTCTCTGGTGACTGTTTCTTAGTTATGTTTACTGATCCATTCTACCCCAGTAGTTGACATGGGGTTTCTCCATTTTTACCTGAAGATGCCTTGCATAGTATCTTGGTCACAGGTCTGTGGTAAGCCATGTTTTGCAAAACTTCATCTGCAAAATGAAAAAGTGGTGTCTTTCAGAAGGTGCATGGCCCAGGGGTCCATGGCTCAGGTTATCTCAGGTCAGCAGACAGTTGATAAAATGGTGAGCGTGTCCTATTATAGGGAACATGTCTGTTTGTTTGTTTATTGAGGCCCATTGTGGGGAGTGGGGGTTGCCTGGAGGTTAGAAGACTTTCTAGAATAGGTGACCCTGACTAGAGGTTCATCAATTGCCATAAAGAGAAGGAATGGCATCCTCACTGAAAAGAGGAAAAGAGCTGGGCAGTGGTGTCGAACGTCTTTAATCCCAGCACTTGGGAGGCAGAGGCAGGCAGATTTCTGAGTTCAAGGCCAGCCTGGTCTGCAGAGTAAGTTCCAGGACAGCCAAGACTATACAGAGAAACTCTGTCTCAAAAAAAGAAAGAAAGAAAGAAAGAAAGAAAGAAAGAAAGAAAGAAAGAAAGAAAAAGAGCACCATCCACACACACTTAGAGGCTTAAAAAATACTTCCTTTAAAAGAATTTTAATATGGGAGTTAGAGGATACAGTATGGGGTGGAGAATAATAGAAGAGTCTGGGAGGGTAGCAAACCTCACCAACACAGATTTATCCTTTGGCACCAAGTTCCTTTGTTTTCCTGGAGGAACAGAGTTATGTAAGGACAGGTTAGAATGATATGACCCTGTGCTTGGCAGTGTGGGAAGAAATCAGTGGGCGCTGGAGAGGAGGCAGAATGATCCCTGTGTCTGTTGCAGTGTTACAGGGAGCTTGCCAGAGATGACCACTCAGACACGATATATAGCCAATTCAAAGTCTTCATTCAAGTATTTGGGGACCTAGTTGTGACCCCAAGTCTCCAGACCATGGGGTTTTTTAAAGGCAGATACCTCATATAGGCATTGCATGGAGGTGGGGGTGGGAGGTACTTTATAAACAGTTGGAAGCAAATACTTTTAGCAGAACCTAAGATAAGTGGTTAGCCAGACAGCCAAGGGGGGGGGGGAAGAAGAGGGGGTCACTGCACAAACAGGCAACCTAGATAAATGGTTAGCTGGAAGAGGTTCTGCACAAACAGGCAATTTACAAAGGCTAAGATAAGTTAGCTAGGACACCCTGACCTTTAATTCCTAGAATAGAGTTGGGTAGTTTTTCATGGGATTCTCCATCAAAGAGATGAGATTCTAGTTAAACCTCGAATGGCCTCAGAGAGAAATTCAAGATGGAGGAACCTCTGCACCGTCCTGCCCTGTCCTAACAGCATCACAGTTACCCCATGTCGAAAACAAGACAAGCTTGGGGTAGTAAGATTAGTATCACTTGGTGATTTGTTACATGTGAGAGGAAAGAGAACAGGGAAGGAAAGGAAGGTAGCAAGTAAGCTTCAACCAGTCAGGAAGACAGGAGATGCCGATGGCACAGGGAGTTTACACGCAGAGATATTCATCAGGTGGGTTAACTAAAGAGCAAAGTGCCTGTCCATAGGAATTCAGTTAACCCATCTCAGAAGAGAGATTTCAGAGACAGACTGGAAGACATAGATGACATCATTCAGGGAGGGCCTACAGAACTCGCATAGTATTTAATTGTAAAAGCAAAGGCTGGAGAGAGGCTAGGTGTTGGCCCTTTTGCTGCTCTTAAAAAAGACCTGGGTTTGATTCCCACCACTTACATGGTTGTCTGTAATTCCAGTTCCAGGGAATCTAACACTGTCTTCTGGCTTCTAAGAGCATTAGGCATTCGCATACAATCCATGCAAACACCCATATACATAAAATAATCAAATATTTTAAAAAATATATTTAAGGATTAAAAAAAAAAGTGAAGTTCCAGCCAAAAAGAAAGATGGAAAACCAGGAATGACCAACTTTTGAAAGCTGGAGATTGTCCCAAAGGAGCAGGAGCCCCCAAAACGTGTTCCGATGACAGAGGGCTCACCTCCTGCCTCCTGGCCCCCGGCTTCATCACCATCTTATCCCAGGGAGATCGGAAGTGAGATCAAGACTTCAACAACAGCCTTGGCATTTAGCCAGAGGGGGGTTTGACCTTAGAAAACAAGAGACTATCTGAGGAGTGACAGAAACTGGAGCCAGCAGTGGGTTATGAGATTGAGTGGGGGAGGGGGAGGTGAATGTAGAGAAGTTTTCAGAAGCCTTTAAAAAGAACAGGAGAGAGGAAAGCAAAACACTGGCCTGAAAGAAGTTTGGGAGTTGGTATGTGTTATTTGGCTGGTTGGTTTGTTTTTACAGTCGACAGAGCCTTGAACATGTTTATATACTGAGCTGAAAACAGTCAGGGAGAAGCAAAGGACACTGGGAAAAGGCTAAAAACAGGACAGCATTCACTGAGAAGGCAACCAAGGAGGGGTTGATGAATTACCTTAAGAGGGAGAGGACAGGTGTTGCTAGGAGACCAGGAGGTAGGCGGGGCTTTGGGGTTGCTGGTTACAGTACTAATAGCTTTACAGACACGAGAGCAGATAGACACGGGACTCCTCCCTCAAATCCTGATTCTCTGACAGGATTCGGAGAAGCTGGTCATACTAAGAGCGGGGAGGGTGGATACTTACACGCAAAGAGGTTTACTAGCTGTGTTAGCCAATCACAATGCATGAATCTGATTCAAACCAAAAAGCCAAAAGGCAATCAGGGGTGTATGTAACTTATACGTCTGTGTGATGGTAATGAGAAATGATTATTAACTTTTTTGCTCATATAATGCTATTGTGGTTGACTTTTAAGTACCATTATCATTCAGGCGGCATATAACCTTCACAGATAAAAATAATATAATGTGCTGGGTTTACTTTTAAAATAATTGGTGTGAAGCAGAAACTGTAGATGAGACAAGACTGGACATAAAGTAAAGGCTAGACAAGTAAGTTTATAAACCTATTCCCTGTGGGTTTGTGTGTATTGGAATTTTGTCATACAAATTAATTAATTAATTAATATTAAAAATTAAGTCCCTCCCCCCTCCAAAAAAGGTGATGGTAGAAAATGAAAGAGCTTTATACTGAAAAAAAAAATAATAATAACAAAGCTAGGAAGAACTGAAAGTCTAGAGAACATCACAGACATTAAAGTTGTAGTGACAAAGTTGAATGACCTTTTATCTTGCAGCGCTCCGAGAGAAGCTTTGATGTGATAGAATAAGTTACACTGGAGCAAAGGTGAGAACCTGCAAGGATATGACGGACGAGGTGAAAGGGATCAGGGTGTAAACTGGAGAAAAAAAATGGAACTTTAGATCATTTCCCTGCCTACGGTAGACGGAAAAGTGAGGGTCAGGAGGACCACGGAAGTTACCAACTGACACAGGAAAAAGAAATGGAAGTCTCAGAGAAAATACACCACTGGAAAGTAAGAACGAGAAATCTCCGAGGATGAGAAAGAAGCTGGGGTTGGCAAGCCTGTCGTCTCCGGAGCTGAAGATTTCAGTTCTGTGTGACAGCAAGGTCAGGTAGAGACCTGTGTGTGGTTGCCAGACTACCAGTAATTGCCAGAATTACTCCTGCTGGTAATTGTTACCCAAGAAGTCAAATGAAATCAAGAAAGTGACCGGAGGCTAAAGACAGAATGGCTCATCGGTTAGGAGCATGCATCGCTCTTCCAGAGGGCCTTGGTTCAATTCCCAGCACCCATGTCAGGTGGCTGAGCTGCCTGTAACTGTGGCTCCTGGGGTTGTAACACCTCTAGACTCTATGAACACACACACACACACACACACACACACACACACACATACACACACACGAACACACACAGGCACGCATGCACATTGGCTGCTCCGAAGTCTCTGGAGCAAAACTGAATTTTGAAGCATGGAGTGGGATCCTATAGCTGGAAACATAAATCATCGTTGTTCTTTGTTGTTTCATTAATTTAACAAATAGTCCACCATTAAGCAAGTGGTATGCCCCGTCTATCTAGATGAGTTTTCCCGACTTAAAAAGTTATGAAGGACAAAAATTTAAGGTGAAGAAACAAATTTAGAAAGGCCAGAAAGGGAACCTTAAAAAACAAAGAAAACAGACTAAGTTACAACACCAACATTTAATTAATGATCATCTCAGATATCAAGAGAGTTTATCACTGGACTAGGGCCCCAGGCCTTAGCACAACTGACTCCATGATGGAAGTACCATTCAGGCCGTGAAACTCAGCATGTAGAGAGTACCTCCTGCCAAAAATGAAAACAAAGATCTAATCCTCCAAAGTCTATAGTTCTAGGAATATCTCTAAATAAACTAACCTTGCTTTTTTTGGTTTCTGTAGTTCCATTTTTGGCTAACTGTTCTTATTACTGAAGTGTGTCAATCCAGGACATGGTTTTTGTGCTTAAAAACTCACCCCAAGAAGACTCAGTGCGACCCTGGGATCCTGAACACTCAGTGTAGACATGGACCAGCTAATAGTTTCTGTTGGCTTAAATTGACATCTGAGAAGTCAGCTCTGGTGAATACCTCACACCATTTACATTGTGTAAATTTTCTTGTCACCAACCAGTAGCCCTGAGATTCTCATTTACATGTGGAATAGTGAAGGGAATTTCCCCTCTGCCATTCAAGGACTGACAAAGACCAATTACTTGGAGAGGAGACACACATGTAACACAGCTAACTCCTGGCCCAAAAGGACTTACTTGCTCTGTTCTATTGGGGAAGAACAGAAACTGTAGACACTTTTCCGATGAACAGTAAATGGTTTGTAGGTGACTTCAGGGAGTTTGTAGGAACATGTTGGCATGAGACTGGGCCTGCATACTAGCAGGCAAGTATAAATCTCTCTGGCATATTAAGCAAGACTAAAAATAGAAGACAATTGTGTGCGTCAAAGTCCATGCAGGTGTGTTGACAGACGACCTCTCTTCCTGTGTGATTTGTGTTAATGGAAGCTCAGCGAGGGTCTAGTGGGAATTGCTTTCCGTCCTTAGCAGGTGGGACTTAACTTGGAGCAGAGAAAGCTTCTGCAATACCTGTGCTCAGTCCCTTTCCATCAAAATAATGGGCAGACAAGGGTATCCTGTTCGAGGTGCCGGTCTCTTGATTCCTTGGTAGGTAAGGAAGCAGGCTAAGGGGCTAATCTAGAGACCACATTGCTGATAAGTCCACAGAGTGGTTGACTCTGTGTCACCTTCCCCTAACCTCTGCTCCCTGCTGCTTTATTACACCCTGTAAGGGAAAGCACAGTGTGTGAGCCAGCCCCACCCAGACACTCCTGAAAGTAAGTATAGCCACACTCAAAGAGGCTCTGAGACTTGAGGAGTTAGAGATGGACAGGTGGGTGGGTGGTGGGTGGGTATCTCCATTATTCATCACAGAACTTCAATGTTCAGTGGGGACAAGAATCGGGGGTACGAGAGGCTTCTGTTACAGAAATTCCTCCCAGGGATCAGTTAGGCCAAGGTTTATCAAAGACCTGGAATAAAAGGGAAGGCGTCCAGAGTCAAAGTCCTTGAGTAACTATTTCCTTGTGAATGAGAGGCTGGTGTGTAAATAAAGGTTTGCATAAGCCAGACATTCTTTCAAGTCCAGTTTATCTACAGTGTGAGTCATTTCCTCTCTAAAGCAAGAATTAAAAGAGATCAAGTCCCATAATCATTACACAGCACATACCTTCCTCCCTGGCCTGCCTAAAGACAGCCAGCAAAGCTAGGCTCTTCCTTTAACAGGACGAGCAGAGCAGCCACTCCGCTTTGCCGTTTCTCAGAGGGAAAAATGCATGGAGGTCCACAGGCAGGTTAAGAGCTAGCGACTGAAAGGAAGTTTCAGGTACAGTTGGCGTGAGCCATAAAGGAATGTGACTAGCAGGAACCTCTTAAGTAACTCGGGGCAGTTCTATGTCTTCCTAAGAAACTTGAACCCCACTGGTCGGAGAAGCAACAAGAACTAGAAACCTTTGGAGAAAGGCGGTTTCCAGAAACGAGGAAATGAAAAAAGAACAAGCCGCGGAGAGTTGACCTTTCAGACTCAGCAACAATACAGTAATATTCCAGGATGGTGTGCCAATACACACACACACACACACACACACACGCACGCACGCACGCACGCACGCACGCACGCACGCACGCACACCAACGAAGTAACCAGTTCTTCCTCCCAGTATCTTTTGGACCTCTTCCCTGGACACCATGACACACAGGACTTGATTCACTTTTTCAGGAGCTGAAGATTAAATGTGAAGAGTGACATGGGGGAGGAGGAAAGCAAGTAAGCAGAAACGGAAGCATTCGCTTTCCCCTGGGAGCCTCCACAGTCCCGTTGCATGAATTCTTCCACGCTACAGATGACCATATGTCCAAGGGATGTGAGTTTGCATAACCAAGGTTTAAAGGAGTGAAACCGGGTTTACTGCTTGCAGCAAGGAGGGAATGCACTGGACTTAATTTGCAGGGTGGTACTCTCTTCCCTTAGACACATAGCCTCATCCCATGGATCGAGACAGGATCTCGTTATACCGCCCAGGCTGTACTTGAACTCAAGATGCCAAGAATTCACCCTCTTAAAATCTGCAAATACTACCGTGCCGCTACATTCAGCTTGCAGTTTCTTGAACAAAGAATGAAGAAGCTTTCATTGGGAAATACTACATACACGCTAATATATAGAAGGATTTGTTATTGTTAGCAACAGAATAGAAGCTGTTTACAGCCAGCCCCTGAAACCAGTGATGACGTCATTCCTAGGCGACAAGACCCTCCTGCGACTGTTGCCATGGCAACCATCGCATTCTTCTTCCCCCCCCCACGCCCCCGTCCCATGCATATGTTACCTACGTTACCTGCATCACCTGTGCATCACCACCTGCGTTAGCTACGTCACGGCCCTGATTAAAGACATGAACCCTAACCCATACTTCTATCCCTCATTTCTTTCCCTTAACCCCCCCCTTCAGGGGTACCTCTTTCAGTAAAGACCTCCCCCATGAGAATTGTACTGGCATGGCCATGATCTGTCCAGGAATATACTGCTGTTCATCTAAGAGTTATCACTTTTGAAGTAAACACACTCCTGAGCAAAACTAATTTAGGGTCATAACCATATACCCACCTCTGTGTTGCCCTCCCCCCCCCCCAAAAAAAAAGATGGTTGGTACACACAACCCCGGACAGAGATTTCAGCATAAGAAGCAAATTTTACTTCCATAGGTCAGCTAAGATAACTGCGGGAGAGGTGGCTTGATGAAGCTGGCGGTTTCTTGATAAGTTTCTCCAAAGAGACTTTACTCAGATAAAAAGAAAACTTTAGTGCTGGACATAGGCCTCAGTTGATATTGTTTCCCTAACGTGCTCGAAGGCATGGCTTGAGCAGCAAAGCACATAAAATCACCAGAGCTGGCATGGGCCTCTAATCTACAGAGCTCAGCAGATAGAAACAGAAGAATCAGAAGTTCAAGGTCATCCCCAACTCCCTAAGGAGTTTGAAGCCAACTTGGGCTACAAGAGATCTTGCCTCCCAAAGAGGACTGTGGGGGTGGGGAATAACCAGAAAGAAAGATAGAGGGAAGGGAGGAAGAGGAAGCGAGGGAAGGGTACACTGCCAGACTTTTAGAGGGCTGATAGCTTTTCTTCCTTTGCATATAGAGCTGGTCCCTGCCTTGCCTCCAGCCTCCTGCAAAGCCTTGCACAGCATATGTTATGCAGGATGCTTACAGTCACAAGCAAAGTCATTGCTTTATCCATCCCCCAGGAGCTGTGGTCCAGCGGAAGAGATGAGCAAGGTGACTGGGGATTTCAGCAAAGGGCTAGTGCTGTAATTCAAGGGTGGGAGTCAGCAACAGGTTGTTATTCCAAACAGAAGAGGGGGCATGAGGGTTAGTCTTCCGGAGGAGCCAAAGTCCAGGGTCAATACCACAGGGTGGGAACATAAGGACAGAGAACAAAGAAGGAAAAGAGATCACTTTGACTCAAGAGGAAGTGGAAATTCTTCAACCCTTCCAGAAAGGAATAAAAACCCACAACTCTGAAGAATGGGGTACTCTCCTATTTCTTGGACTATTTAAACCTTCCTTGTGTGCTGTGAGGATAACTATTCTCTAAATGGGCATGGTCCCACTTTGCTCTTTGGATAATCTGTGAACCTACAGTAGACAGGGTTTCATGACGATGTTCTGAGTATTAAGAAGAACTGCCCAGACCCTTTCCTAAAAGTCTGCTTCATCCACCCATAGTGTTGCAAGTGTCGTGTAAAGACTCTGTGTGTGATTATCGAATGCAGACTACATCAATCTAAACGTATAGGAACTAAAAGAAATATTAAAAAAAAAAAAAATGAGCCTGAGAATACAAGGAAAGAGTTTTGAACAGTAACGGCCATGCCTATCAAAGGTGAATACTTTTTTTTCTAATTTTTTTCTAATTCTTTAGGCACTTGTGCTGGCTGGTCTTATGTCAACCTGACACACAAGCTATAGTCATCTGAAAGAGGAAACCTCAGTTGAGAAAATGCCTCCAGGCATTTTCTTAATTAGTGATTGATTGTGGAGGGCCCAGCCTATTTCGTTTCGGGTGGTGCCATCCATGGGCTGGTGGTCCTGGGTTCTATAATAAAGCAGGTTGAGCAAGCCTTGTGGAACAAGTCAGTAAGCAGCACTCCTCCATGGCCTCTGCATCAGCTCCTGCCTCCAGGACCCTGCCCTGTTTGAGCTCCTGTCCTGACTTCTTTCAATGGTGAACAGCAATGTGGAAGTGTAAGGCAAATGGACCCTGCTCTCTCCAACTTGCTTTTTAGAAATGGAGGTTTTGTTGAAGCAATAGAAACCTTAACTAAGACAGTTGATTCAAGGTGTTAAGTTCTCCCCACAGTTCCCCATGATGAGGGAGGTCCCTGAGACCTGGTTGACCAGTCCTCGGCAGAGGGCTGAAAAGAAGAGAACAGGTGGTTTCTGGGTAAACCTCAGGAGAGAGTTTTTATGGACCTCTTACACCATTTATCGAGCGACAAACACATAGTGCTGCTATATTGTTTTCCAACTGACAGTTGTAAAAAAAAATTAATACTCCAGCAATTTTCTTGTTCTCAGTTTTCCCCTTCTCCCAAATAGATCAAAGCTGCAGGAGAAACATTGAGTAAAGGACTATGTAAACACTGCTTGTTTAAAAGGATCAAGCCTCACCGATAACAATATCCAACATCCTAGCATCCAGATAAGCAGCTGTGCAAGCCAGGGCAGCAGTTGGACAATTGCCCATTATCAATATGGCTGATATACTCTGAAGATCAGGAAAGCTCTGAAGCCTATGGTAGGTGTGCTTCTGGAAACCAGCTTGAGTGATTTCACACCCACGTTTGATTTTTATTTGAAGATATTTTATTAAGAGCAAAGGTTTTTCATGTCTTTGTTTATTAAACCCTTAGTAAGTCTACAGAGAAATAACAAAAAGAAATATCTTTAAGGAACTTGTGACAAACATTAAAGACATTTTAATGTGGGGAGGGCTGGAGAGATGGCTCAGTGGTTAAGAGCACTGGCTGCTCGTCCACAGGACCCTGATTAAATTCCATATGGCAGTTCACAGTTGCTTGTAGAGCTAGTTGCAGGGTATCTGACAACCTCATCTGGCCTTCAAGGGCACCAGGCACATATGGGGTGCACAGACACATATGCCGGCTAAACATTAATATATAAGATAAAATATATTTTGTAATTAAGAAGTATATGTAGATATAGATAAAGTATAGGTTAGATGAGATAGAGATAAGATAGAGATAGTTTGGCTTCAGCTGGTAAGATGGGTCATCAGGTATATATAGATGCCTGCTGCCGAGCCTGAAGACTTCAATTAGATCCTCAGGACTCACATGGCATAAGGAAACCAACTTTCAAAAGTCAGTCTCCCACTTCTTTACTCTAGCCATGAAACCTGTGTACACACACACACACACACACACACACACACACACACACACGAATAAATGTTTCTCTCTTTTTTTGAGAACTGAACTTGAGTCCTCTGAAAAAACAGGAAGTACTCTTGACAGCTGAGCCATCTCTCTAGCCCCAATCTTGGATTTTTAATTCCCTTTTTTTTTTTTTTATTAGCACTGATGTGTGTGCACGATTAGGTGGGTGGCATGTATGCTATGGCACTTGTTTCCAGGACCACACTGAGGTCATCATTGTTTGCATGGCATGTTCTTTTTACACACTGGGCCATCTTGCAGGCCTGATCTTGGATTCTAAATATATTAACTTAGAATTTTAAGGGTTTTCTTTTTCTACTATGAGCAGGTCAATGTTCTGTCTTAGAAACAGGCTGCTAATGGAGTCAGGACAGCTAGGGAGAGAGCTTTTAAACAAAGACAATGTTACCTTTGTGGATGGGTGAATGCAGAGAACAGGAAGGGATGAACACCACCTTCAAATGAAAAACCTACTGGTTCTTTCATCATTGTCTACTTCCCTCTACCACAAGAAAGAAAAATGCCCGCTGATCACCCTCAAAGGCGAGAGTAAATATATCTGATGAGAGACGGAGAGACAGACACGGCACACATGCATGCATGCATGCATACCACATAAAAACAAATGTAGTTTTAAAAATTCAAAGATCAAGGAAGAGACAGAGAGAATAGAGACAGAACAGGAAGAGAAGTGGAGGTGGAGAGAGAAAGAGATGAGAAGAAAGGGAGGGAGGAGAGGGAAGGAGGAAGACAGGAAGGTAACTCCATGCATAGGCGTGCTCTGTATCCCCTTGGTAGGTGGCAGCCCTTACCTCTCTGGGTAGGAGAGACTGCAACAGGGTTTTCATGGTCCTAGATATAGTTCTCTTGACTGTTCTTGTGGTGTTTTGTGCTTTTGCTTTTGAATAGGCAATTAAGGCTATTTGAATTCATACTGCTGTCCAAAATTTTGAAGATACAACTGCATCATACCAAAAAGTAGTGGACTAAAGTGGCTCATTGTTTCAGACAAGAGGTCAAATTCTTTCAGGCAATAAACAACTCAGGATTGAATTCTTCTATTTCTAATTCAGAGGTTTATTATTATTGTTGTTGTTGTTGTAGTTATTTAAACAGATGGTTTTCTTTCAAACCAATTCAGTCTCTTTTTTCGTCAAATTTTTTATATGAACAGAAAAAAAAAAAAAACTTTTAACACAAACCAGAAAAAAAAAAATCTATATACACACACTATCTATTTGTTGGCAGATACTGATTTTCTCATTTACATAAAAATCCTTGATTGTTGTGAAGAAATCTCACAATATTTTCCTTTTAGAAAAAGGATACACGGAGCATGCTAGTACACGTTTTTTAAATCTCAGCACTTGGTAGGCAGAGGCAGGCGAATCGCTGTGAGTTCAAGACCAGCCTGGCCTACAGAGCAACAGCCAGGACTGTTTGTTACACAGAGAAAGCCTTTGTTGGGAAAATGAATGAATTCTTTCATTCATTCATTAGTTTTTAAATGAGATTTTGGTAGTATATATCAGAGGAGTAGTCACTGACAGCATGGTAGAACCTGGGAATGGAGCGGGAGAACTACTTGGTAGTTCTCATGGCTGACTTGAAACAATGTGTCTCCATCAGAGAGCCACTAAGCTCACCCCTCTGTTGTTCCCCCACGCTATAGCAGAAGCAAAGGTTTCTGGCAAAGTCACCTATTCTTTGTGCTTCACCATTACTAATCACATGGATTGTTTTCCTGTTTGTACAAGACACACACACCACACTGCCCCATTCCAACACCCAGAAGGCCTCGCCTGAGCAAAGAATGTTCTTTTCCTCACATACAAGGTCTTACTTCTTGTTCTCTTCCAACCAACAACCCTGCCTCATAACTACTCCCTTAATATCGGAAAGCCAACACTATACAGTCTCCCAACGACGGACTTTGTCTACAACTGACTCCCACAGTTGTCCTCTGGGCCTCTACCCATGTGATGCTGAACACAATCTGTAGATGTGTGTGCGAGCGCATACACACATAAAATAAATGTAATTTAAAAAAAAAAACTGCAAATAAGTAATACCCTGGTCCCTCTCTCAGATCATATAAAATTGTTCACCTTCTAAAAAGAAAAAAATTAATAATGACAAGAACAAACCTGTGATTAGGGCTGGCAATTGGTAGGATGTGCTGGGGCTTTCGGTGTTTTGATGCCAGGCACCGTCTGCAGTACATGCTCAAGCCACTCAAGAATGAGTCCTTGAGGACCAAACAGAAAAAATAGGCCTAGCTTGTAAATGTCTCATTAGCCTACACTGGGCTTGCTGCCCAACCCAGATTGTGTTCCCAGTTACCTCTTTTCAGGCTTGAGGCCAGAACTTATTTTTGTTAGATCTGGAAGTGATGTATTCCATTCCCACGAACGCCACAGTACTGTGAAAAGCACAGGTTGAACAGTGGCGGTGTCTAACAGAGGTGTAAGTGGAGTAGCAGCCAGCAGGAAAGAGAGAGACAAAGACACATAATGAGGAGCACAGTTCGCGTCCCTTTGTCAGAACAATCCAAGTTTGATCAACCCATCTCCAGGAGCTGAATTCCCACACCAGCTTGAGATAATTAGCCAGTCTCCAAGAGAAAGCCTCCAGCATAGCAAGCCACAGGGGGACAGAGAATGCAGACAGAGAAGGCCATTCATCGATCACTGATGTGTTCCCAACCCTACACCAGTTGTCAGCTGACTTATCCTTCAAAAAAATTTCCATGAGAAATGACAGGAAAGAAGAAGCAGTCTTAACAGACTGGGCAGAGCCTGGTTACGCACAAAACCTGGGAAGCTAACACTAGGGACAGAAGTCATTGTGTTACTTGAGTAAGGCTGTACTGAGTGCACATGGCTCCCATTTTGGGCTCATTGGTAAGGACAGAAGTTTACACCAAAATTGGTTGGCAATCTTGAGAATAAGTAACAGGATCCCCCTGCTCGGTCCCCCAAGTTACTTAGACATAGCTATGGCTCAAGGAGGGATTCCTCAGTCTCCAAAGTTTCAGACTTGGGGTGAACATCAAAGGCCAGGCTTCTGACAATGTTCATGGTTACCCTGGACTCTCCAGGGAAAGATTGACAGAATATATTGGTTGCTTTTCTCATGGCTGTAACAAAATGCCTAACAAAAGCAAAGGAAGGAAGGAAGGAAGGAAGGAAGGAAGGAAGGAAGGAAGGAAGGAAGGAAGTTTGGTTGTTGGGTTCACAGTTTTGAAAGCACAGTTCACCATGGTGGGGAAGGCATGAGACCAGGAGCAGCTGGGGACACTGCATCTGCTGTCAGGAAGCAGGAAGATGAATACTGGAATCAATGGGAGATCCCAGCTCACTCAAAGTGGGTCTTGCCTCCCCAGTTAAACCTTTCTGAAAACACACTTCCAAATACACCTAAAGGTAGATTTCTACAGTGATTCTAAATCCAGTCAAATTGACAGTCAAGGTTAGCCCTTGGGCTGGGCTGCCCAGGCAGTCATCACGAGTGTCTTAGTTAGCGTTACTATCACTACGATGAAACACAATGACCAAAACAAGCTGGGGAACAAAGGGCTTATTTGGCTTACACTTTCATATTGCTGTTCATCAATGAAGGAAATCAGAACAAGAACTAAAACTAGGCAGGAACCTGAGGCAGGAGCTGATGCAGAGGCCATGGAGGGATGCTGCGTACTGATTGCTCCTCATGGCTTGCTCAACCTGCTTTCTTATAGGACCCAGGACTACTAGCCCAGGGATGGTACCACCCATAAAAGGCTGGGCCCTCCCCCAGCAATCACTAATTAAGAAACTGCCCTACAGGCTTACCTGCAGCCCAGTCTTTTTTTTTTTTTTTTTTTTGGTTTGGTTTTTTGAGACAGGGTTTCTCCATGTAGCCCTGGCTGTCCAGGAGCTCACTCTGTAGACCAGGCTGGCCTCGAACTCAGAAATCCGCCTGCCTCTGCCTCCCAAGTGCTGGGATTAAAGGCGTGCGCCACCACCACCCGGCCTACAGCCCAATCTTATGGAGGCATTTTCTCAATTGAGACTCCATTCTCTGATGACTCCAGCTTGTATCAAATCCACATAAAACTGGCCAAGATAGTAGGTCTACAGAAACAAACTTTGGGGCCCCAAGTTTTTTTTCTTTGGCATATTTCAAGTTAGCTTTTCTGGCAGATTAGGACAAAATCAACTGTAAAAGGCTGCTCACTTACAGAAGCAACTTTCATCATTCACATTAGTGGATGAATAGCTACCAGGTGTGAGGGGACACTTGCACCTGAAATCACCCTTCTGCCCAGGAAGGGTTCTTGCACAGAAAGGATTGAGAATTCTTGACAGTTGGCTGAGAGATTTTCACAGGTGGCTCTTAGGAGATTATCTGCATGAGAAAATGGCCCTAGTTCACTGTGCACCTCTCCCCAGCTGCCTTTCCTAGATTCCTCCAGGATGCTACCTTCAGAGGATCAGCCTCTGCACGTGCTTGCGAGTGTGAACACGTGGGGGATGGTGGGGTGCATGTGTGCGTGCGTGTGTACGTGCGTGTATATACATGTGTGTGTCCTATGGGTGAGCACGTTCATAAATTCCTTTTTATTCCCTTCTCTCTCGTCAATCTTGCCAGACTATTTCAAACTAAATTACCAAATTGTCATAGGACAAAGAATAAACTGAAATGTCCCTGAGGAAACCATCTGTGCTGGAAGAAAATTAGCCTGCATACAGCAAGACAGCCAAAGTCATAGGTAATTTTTTGTAAAAACAAAAGAAAAAAGGAAGCAAGGAAGCAAGGAAGGAAGGAAGGAAGGGAGGGAGGAAGGGAGGGAGGGAGGGAGGGAGGGAGGGAGGAAGATTCAGTGTCTTTCAACACAAGCTAACAGCACTGACCTGTGACCCGAGAAGCTGAGGATAGAGTTACAGCCTTCTCTGTGTCCCATTCCCAACTGAAGCACTGGCCTTCAATACTCACTCCTTCCGGTGTCCACCCAACAAGTCTCACAAAGGTGCCACACGCTAGAAACCATTCTGGGAGCCGGATGACAGCGGCCAACATAATCCTTTGTCAACTGTGGAAACCTGGCTTGCTTGAGAAATATCTAAAAATGGAGATAAACCAGGGAGAAAACACCAAAAGTTTGAACCAGGAAACATGTTTACATACTTAAGGTCAGGCCCAAATTCTGACAGTTAGACAAAAGCCAGCATTTCTCAGAAAGCCAATTCCCCTACTAAAGGAAGGGACACGTAGCTATCTGTGGTACCTTTTCACATGCCGGACGGACCTCATGCTGGTCTCCAGGCTCCTTCTGTATCACAAGTACTATTACACATTTTAAAATCAATGCTGACTCCTGACTCTTCTCACCTGCCTCCCTACCCTAGAGCTTCCCCAACTGAGAGCTTCCCTTCCCTCAGCTTCTAACTCCCTTAAAACCCTGTACCGTGTTCTCTTGCCCCTCCCCTCCCCTTGTTCATCTTTCTCTTCCTCTCTTGCCCCACCCCCTTCCCATGGCCGAGTCCAATCTGCTGGCCATGGTTCTGTCTATTACTTCCTCTCCCTGCTCTGCACTCTTCCGAATGCTTCTGGCTGTCCTCTCCCTCAAATCTATGGGGGAAGAAAATCCCCTCAACCATCCCTTGAATCTGTCTTGTCATCAGTTTATATAATTAACCTTTGCAGTATACAGTTTTTTTTTTTTTACAATGTATACTAATCAACTATTTTCACCACTACAATAGCTGTTGCTGGTTAGTGTGGGTGTTTGGGGGTTGGTTTGTTTAGTTGGTTGGGTTGGGGTATTTTTGGAGACAGTCTCACACCGTGGCCTAGGATGGCCTAGAACTTACTGTGTAGGCCAAGCAGAACTTTCACGAACCCTCCTGTCTCAGCGTCCGGAGTACGCAGATCACAAGTACAAGCCACCACACCCAGCATTTTACAAAGAAGTTTAGCCTCTGTGTTGGAAGCTGATTGTGTATGGTGCACAGGGAATCTCAGCCCTAGGAAGCTGAGGCAGGAGAAATGCTGAAAGTTTGAGAGCACCCAAGGCTATAAAGTGAGACACTGTCCAAACAGACAAACAGAACACAAAAACAGGGAAAGGCTGGGAGAGAGCACAAGGTCCCCGAGTTTAACCCCGATACTGCAGTAGTGCACAAACGGGGCAGTGGTAGCAAGAGCCTGAAATCCCAACATTCAGGTAGAGGTGGGAATTGTCAGAAGTTCAAGTTCTTGGCTACCTAGCGAGTATGAGGCCAGCCTGGGCTACATGAGACCTTGGCTCAATATTATAGGAGAGATTGACTAGCAAGGCAGGAGGTAGAGTTCAGTCTGAAACAACTCGTTCTCTGGAAATAGCTGGAGTCCCACAGGAACTCACCCACCCCCCCAGGGCCACCATGTAAAGGTCCTCCTCTCAGCATCATCACAGGTAAACTCAGGATAGGCATCTAAACCATAGCTTCACATTGTCTTCTCCTGGTGTGTGTATAGTACTGGGTTGTGGCGATTCTTCTCACTTGTGTTCAGTTCAGCAAGTCGTAGTCACGCTAAAGACTAGTTTCCTAAGTCCAAAGGAGCTTGTATTCACTTTTAACCAATGAACTAGACTAGTGGACTTGGAGGTGGGGTATTAGGATTAAGTGGACCCTAAAGCTCCAAAGCCCTGCTTACCCTATGGATTTCAAGGCAGGGTAGAGAAAATGGCTCCACAGCTCCTAGCTGCCTATGGAATACGAGTGCACCATGTCCTGATGGAACGTGTTTATAGCCCTGGGTACACCTGGGTCAGGCAAGGGAGGGGCATTTCCTCAGTGGTGTAACAACACACAGTCTGGTGTGCTTGACCACCAGGCTACTCGAGAGGGAGCCCAAAGCGGAGCTGGGCGTGGTTTGAGCCCTTACGGAGGACAGCAGGGCGGGTGTGAGGAGACCCAGCTTCTGCAAACACAACCTATCACTTCTTCAAGAGCTTACATTACTTCAAGCCACGGAGATTCTTACTCATCAGCGCCTTCATTTAAGTTCAATCTATTGCATGTCAGCAGTGGCGTAACACTTAGGATCCGTGTCTTCAGATCATGCAAGAGGAGTCTGGCACCAAGGAAAGCAAGCGTCCTGACAAGCGACCTTTGAGAGCCCCGCCCCCTCAAAGGGGAATATTGTCAGAAACCACCTTGCAGGATAATTCCTGCTGACAGTCTTGTATCCATTTGCTTACGTTCACCAAATTTTATCAGTTGCTTTTTTTTTTTTTAATTAAACACTCTAGGGGTGGGGGTGGAGGGGAATACCCCAAAACTGTATTACCCATTTCCCAGCTCCAACAGCCCTGCAGCGAACAGCATAGTGACTAAATATTTGTGCACCTGCTTTCTTATAGCCTTCGGGTAAACATCCAAGGTGAATTTCAGCTCAAAGGATAGATACATTTTTATGGCTTTTGAAATCAAATTGCTCCCTCAAAGAAGGAGCTATTTTGGTTCCCACTAGTCTTGTGTGGAGGTATTTACTCCCCTATAATCGGCTCTTTGTTGAGCACTGCAATAAAACAAAATTGCTAATGTGAAAGATGAATAAATACGCTACTTCTTTCTATGTATTTCTTTATAGCCGCTGAGGCCAGAGACTCTGTTTGCTGTATACTTTTTTATGAGAATTAGTCGTTTCTATAGTTTGTAAGTGTTCTTTATACAGCAATTAACATTCCACATACATGTATGTATTTTGCAAAGAATGAGCTTTTTAAAAAATTTATATATATATATATATATATATATATATATATATATATATATATCTGTTTCTGAGTCTGTGTTTATATAAGGGTATGTGCACTTAGATGCACATGCCCTTGGAGTAAGAAAAGGGTATCAGATTGCTCTGAATGGGAACTACAGGTAGTTAAGAGCCACTTAATGTGTGTGCTGGGAACTAAACTTAGGTCTTCTGCAAAAGAGTCACGTGTTCTTAACCTCTGAGCCATCTCTCCAAGCCCAGAATGAACCTTTATAACTTATGTGCCATTCCTGATAGTTTCTGTCTTATGCGCTCTATAAATCAATCATACACAGGGTTCCTCTCTTCCATGATGGCTGCACTTATCACTTTCCCAGTCACATTTTTAAAGGACTAGATTATTTTGAAAGATGGTCCTTTAGGCATGGAAGTTACAGGGCTTAAGTCACCAACCCAGCTCACCTCACGCACACATAAGATGCTAAGGACCAAGCCTAGAGTCTCACACTTTCTAGGAAACTGCTCTAACATGGAGCCACACATCCAAACCCTCCTTTTTGATTCTTTAGACTATGTTCAAAACAAATCACATCATACCGTGATCCAATATACTTGAATGGAGATATATGTGTATACGTAGTTAATAAGCATTCATGTCTATAATAGAAGTCTTTGTTTTATAGAACAGTACTCTCCTTAATACCTACCTTTTACGTAGACTTTTTTTTTTCTCTTCTTAGGCTAGTTGGTAACAACTAAATTGAGTCCATCAATCATTTATAAGACCCAACACACAGTTGAAGAAACATCATAATAATTTAATTAAAAATGCTGAGATCCAGAAAAAGAAACACGAGTTTATACATTTCCCCATAGAAGTCTCTGGGATATGGTTATTCAAAGACTAAGTAGTAGGGGACTGAAGAGATGGCTCAGTGGTTAAGGGCACTGGCTGTTCTTCCAGAAGACTTGGGTTCAATGCCCAGCACCCACATGGCATCTCACAACAGTCTGTGGCTCCAGTTGGGGGGGGGGGGGGTGGATCTGGCACCTTCTTACAGATATACATCCAGGCAAAACACCAATGCACATAAAAAATAAACTTTAAAATCCTTAAGAAGAGAAAGACTCAGGTAGAATGATCTTTGTTATTCTCACTTGACAGATAAGCAAAGGGAGCCTGGAACATTAAGAGATCTTCACAGCCGGGGGTTGCAAATACGGCTCCAATAGTAAAAGCACTTATCCTGCAAGCACAAGGTTCTGAGTTCGAGCTTCAGAGCCTACATGGTGGCCCCTGCTTGTGTTCTCGATACTAGGAAGACAGAGGCATGCAGATCTCTGGGGCTGGCTGCCTACTGGGCAAACCCCAGGCCAATGAAAGGTCCTATCTAAAGAAAAACCAAAAGGTAAGAGAAACCTGAAGAAGGTCGCACATGCATACACCAGCACACACATGAACACACATGTGTGCACACACCTGTACACACACACATACACACACACATCAATAAGTAAAGTTGGAAAACATAGAAGAGCAGCGAATGCTACTCCAGACAAAACTCATACCCTGTCTACGAGCGGAGGCATACTGGCCCGCTGCCCTAGGCTTCAAAGAGTCCAGGGTCCTCAAGCAGAATCTCTCAGAACTTGGGTTTCCCTAGCCACTCACTTCAAACCTCTTTTTCTTTTCTTTGATGTTTTATTATCTCCAGGGAAACTGGACACTCAGCTTGCTCTGCGAGAAGTGGACGGTGCCTTGGTGTTCATAGGGACAAGGGCCGCGATCAAACTGGCAGGAAGTCTTCAAAATAACTCCGCCGCCAGCAACTCACTTAATAACATCATAACCAGGAAGTCCTCCTTGAGATCTAATCTACATCCACATGGCAGCAACTTATAAATAAACTTTAATTTCCCACCCCGGAACCAGGGTGCCCAAGGACAATGTAAAACAGTAATTGAGTGCATACCAAACACAGCCAGGAGGAGAGTTGGCTAATTTGCATGTGAACCATTGTTTCCTCAGAAAAAAAAAAGGCATCACATGTTAAAAAGGCTCTCTACCAAAAAAAAAAAAAAAAAAAAGATATATTAGTCCCATAATTAAACTCCTGCTAAGAGTAGTTGCAAATACTCAGTAATTCGTATTCAAAGAAGAAAGCTTCCGTACTTTTACTCCTTTTGTTGTTGGAGAGATTTGTACACTGTTCCTTATCTGAAGACTCGAGGCTCAGAACTCCCGCTGGGGCAAATTATGAGCCGAGCCAGATCGGATGGAACTTTCAAATTCTCGACAGAGAAAAAGGTTCCCCAAGTCCCAGGTGTCCGTTGGAGGTGGGAGGGCCGGAGGTTTCATGGTTGCCTAGTAACTCTCTCACCTCTCCAGGTGACAGCTGCAGTGTGGTTTCTTTGAAGTGTCGTGTTCTGGGGCGGCACTTCACAGGGTGCAGGCCTCTAAGGCAGGTATGTTTGCCGGACACACCTGGTACCTGCTAAGCACACAGCCACAGATGGAAGGCAGGAATCGTCTAAGTCAATGGTTCTCAACTCTCCTGATGCCACGACCCTTTAATACAGTGCCTCATGCTGTGGTGACCCCCACCCCCGTCATAAAATTATTCCATTGCTACTTCCTAACTGTAATCTGCTACTGTGATGGACAGTAATACAAATATTTGGGAAGATAGAGATTTGCCAAAGGGGTCGCAGCCCACAGGTTGAGAACCGGTGGCCGATGTCAAGGGACCCTTTAATGAAGTGTGACCAACTGACATCCTTTCAAGGAGACAGGGTGAGCTCAGAGATGAACTACGCATGTCACGATATGTTCTTTTTGAAGAAGAAGAAGAAGAAGAAGAAGAAGAAGAAGAAGAAGAAGAAGAAGAAGAAGAAGAAGAAGAAGAAGAAGAAGAAGAAGAAAAAAGCCTGTCTTCTCTACTAAGGATCATCATAGCACAGATGCATTATGGGGGACACTTTGTCTGGCAAGTACCCTGTGTGAAAAATCAAATCTTATTCACATGAGCAAGAGGCGGAAGCCAGCTGTTAACACAGACTTACTTAAAAGCAACCTGTCAGTAGAAAGCTAGAGATGTATGTTCTGTTGTCAGTGGAAATGTGAACCACCATAAAAATAGATACTAACGAACCAAAGGGACCACGGAGAGGTCAGACACAGAACGTGAGGAATCCTGGCTTCCTTCCAAGTTGGCTAGACAACACTCAGGCCATACCTCATGATGAAGACATTGTCAAGTACCCTTAAATAAGTCACCTTTGGGAGGGTCTGCAGAGTAACTAGTATTACTCAGCCCTTACTATATCTGTGTGGGTGTCAGGGCGTAAACAAAACACCATGAAAATTTATGGTGTGATACTGGCAGCTGCGGGTCCTCTTTCCCCAGCATTTGCCTCTGGGGTGAGGGGGGAAGACATCCCTTAGTTTGAATAGAATTCTGCTCACTGTGAGACACTGAGCAAACAGATGTAATGTTTCTGCTTCAGTTCCACCCTCCAAAAGGAGTTATACGTATTAAGTAAGTGAATGCACGCAGTGCTTAGCAACAGCTCAGCAAATATTAGCTAATACTCTGACTGCCTGTGGCAAGGAAATAGGTAACAGGCTGAGATGTGGCCTGCAAGAAAACCACAGTCCCACCCAGCCCCATGGACCACATTGACTGTCAATGAACTGTATCTGCATTCTTAACTCATTTGTTTCTAGAGGACGAAAGGTCCAGTGCCAGATGCTTGTGGTCTGTTATGTTGGATTTTTTTTTTTCCTCCCAGAGCATCTGGAGTAGAAGACAGTGCAACAGAGCTCACCCAGCACTGTGAAGCCCAGGAGTAAACAGGAAAGTCCTCAACTTAACTTACCACCTCCTCCCGACAGCCTGCCTGCCTTTCAGATTGCTCAGGTCCAGAGCTTCTTGCAAGGATTACGTGAGAAGTGCAATGTGAGTCCTGGGTATGGTAGCTGGCATACGGGAAGGGCGCCAACATGGCGGCTCTTACTGTGTTCCCATCGAACCATTGTTTGGAACAGCACAGAACTATTGACCATGGACATGACCACTCCTATCACCAAGCTAGCGCATCTACACAGTGCAAAATAACTCTAGTGCACACCCTTGAGCTTCACATGCATTTCACTGTATTAGAAAAAACACAGAGACTGGCCTGGGTTGGTTGGTTGGTTGGTTGGTTGGTTGGTTGGTTTGTTTGTTTGTTTTTCAAAACAGGGTTTCTATGTATAGCCCTGGCTGTCCTGGAACTCACTCTGTAGACCAGGCTGGCCTCAAACTCAGAAATCTGCCTGCCTCTGCCTCCCAAGTGCTGAGATTAAAGGCGTGTGCCACCACCGCCCGGCTTGGCCTGGGTTTTAATAAAGAGTTTGCTATTTACTATGTTACATAATCTCTCTAAGTCTCAGTGGTCTCATCACTAGAAAGAAGGAGGGGGGGGGCTAGAGAGGTGGCTCAGTGGTTAAGAACACTGGCTGCTCTTCCAGAGGACCCAAGTTTAATTCCCAGCACTTACATGGCAGCTCACAACTGTCTAGCTCCAACTGATTTGATCCCCTTTCACACAGATAGGCATGCAGGCAAAACCACCAATGCACCAATGTAAAATAAGGATAAATAAATCATTTTTTAAAAAAGAAAAAGGAGAAGGAGGAGGAGAAGGAAGAAGAGGAAGAAGAGGAAGAGGAAGAGGAAGAGGAGGAAGAAGAAGAAGAAGAAGAAGAAGAAGAAGAAGAGGAGGAGGAGGAGGAGGAGGAGGAGGAGGAGGAGGAGGAGGAGGAGGAGGAGGAAGAAGAGGGGGAGGGGGAGGGGGAGGGGAGGGGGAGGAGGAGGAGGAGGAGGAAGAGGAAGAAGAAGAAGAAGAAGAAGAAGAGGAAGAGGAAGAGGAAGAGGAGGAGGAGGAGGAGGAGGGGGAGGAGGAGGGGGAGGAAGAGGGGGAGGAAGAGGGGGAGGAGGGGGAGGAGGGGATTGGGAAAATAACATATCGTGTTTATTTTGTAGATATTTATATTTACTAGTTTAAATCATGTGTACATGATATGTATTCCTGTGGGAACGTGTCTGTGAGAGTGTATGGAAGGCAGAGGTATCTGAGGCCCTGGAGGTAGCATCACAGACTGTCATTAGTGGTCTGATGAGGGAGCTGGGACTCAAACTCAGATATTCTGAAAGAGCAGAAGGTGTCCTTGACTGCTGAGCCATCTCTCCAATGATAATACCTAGTTCAATGCCTAGTTTGCCATTATCAATGAGACATTTGTGTTACCAACTTTACCTATTGATTCTTCTTTCTTACATTTTTTTTTAATAAACGATAAACATGGGCATTTTTCTCAGAAAGAATAATCCTACCTGGGAAACAGCAGCATATGTCGTGGTTGAATAAGAATGACTACATAGACTTGTATATATGCTCAGAGAATGGCACTGTTTGAAAGGTGTGGTCTTGTTGGAAGTAATGTGTCATGGAGATGGGTGGTGGGGGTGGGCTTTGATGTTTCAAGGGCCCAAACCAGGCCCACTGTCTCTCTCTTTCTGCTGCCTGCAGATCCAGATATAGAACTTGAAGCTACCTCTCCAGCACCACGTCTGTCTGCCATTCTGCCCATATGCTGCCATGCTTCCTGCCATGAGGGATATTGGACTTAAACTTCTGAAACTCTAAGCAAGCCCCAATGAAATGCTTTCCTTTATAAGAGTTGTGATGGTCACAGTATCTCCTCACAGCAATAGGACACTGACTAAGACAACATACTGGGTCATCGTATCAACCGTGCTTCTGGCAGGCAACACTACAGATCTGGCTGGCCCTAGCCAGCATGGAGAAAGCAGGAATTCACTTCAATAACCATCATTCCTGTCTTATTCAGTGTCCTATTGATGTGAAGAGACACCTCGACCGTGGCAACTCTTATGAAAGAAAGCATTTCACTGCACCTAGCTTACTGTTTCAGAGAGCTAGTCCATTATCTTTGTGGCCGGGAGCATGCCAGAACACAGGCAGACATGGTAGGTGGAAGGTCTACATCTGGATCTGAGGCAGCAGGAAGAGAGAGTCACAGGGCCTAGCTTGGGCCCTTGAAACCTCAAAGACCACACACCCTTGCCCCCATGACATACCTCCTCCAAAAAAGCCACACCTACTCTAGCAAGGCCACACACCTCCTTCTAGTGCCTCTCCCTATGACCAAGTATTCAAATATATGAGCCTATGGGGCCATTCCTATTCAAACCACCAAGTTCCCTTTCTCCCAACACCTCCTTGTTCCTTCTTTGATCTCATTGTTACCCAGGTGATGTCTTGGGGGCCAATAACTCATAGGTTCATGTTCCTACACATACGCCTGATTCGTGGTTTTGCTATTTGAGCAACTTTTAATGTTTCTTTTTGACAATTTCATACATGTATATAATGGATCCTAGATTTAGACACCCCCCACTCTCCCTCTCCCTCCCTCCAGACTCCTCACCCCTCGCCTTTCACACTCACATCCTCCGATTTATTTTTTAATAACTTACTGTGTCCAGTTAGCACTGCCTACAAGCGTCCTCTTCTTAGGCCGGTAGGTTTATATGGTGGAGATGGACCCGAGATCTCCCAAAGGCCAAACTCCTAATTAACACAGGTTTGCTAAGATTCTCTCCCAGTCATGGCCAAACCCAAGGCATGTACAGTCTCTCACACGATCTTTGTCCCTGCTCATAGGCTTCTCTGACACAGTTCTCTGTTGATCCTCTCAGTGGCTGCCACGAGGATCAACATCAACATGAGATACTTTGATCACCTCCTCCAGCAGGGACTCTGAGTGATACTGCACTCCACCTCCATGCCTCGAGGGAGAGCATGGAGTGTTAAGGGTCTGGGTACGTTATATCATGTTATGTCTCCCAACAACTCTATAAAATGGTACAAATAAGAAAACTGAGTCTCCGGGAGTGTGGATCATCAACCCAAAGACATGGAAGTAAAATAAGAAGCTCTGAAGCTGTGAAAAGATCCATCCATCCATTCATCCATCCATCCATCCATCCATCCATCCATTCATCCATCCATCCATCCATTCATCCATTCATTCATTCATTCATTTACAGAACAGATTCATTCATTTAGTCATTCATTCATGTACACAACATATTCACTCATTCATTCATTCATCCATCATTATCAGGTATGTTCTCTATTCCAGAAACAGCTAGGTCTTCATTGTCAGCAAACAAGCTGGAAGTGGTTCCTGTTTCCATCCACCTGCACATCCTGTTTTATAATTACTACTCCCAAATTAGAGACCACAGTTGTCCAGTATGGTACGACAACCTGACCCACCCAGAACCAGACACTATGGCCTGATGGCCCTAGGCATCCCTCTGTGCAAACAAAAAGGAAACCTTAAAACACATCCACCTCAAACCCAAACCAAACTGAAGCAGCACCTAACTGGGACGTTTACTTCAGTCTGTGAGTTTGAGGCCAGTCTGCTCTGCATAGTGGGTTACAGCACAGCCAGCCAGGGCTATGCAGAGAGACTCTCAAAAACAAAAACAAACAACAAACAAACAGATAAAAGAAAAGACCTCTTCATTCAAGTTCTGCTCGATTTGAATTTGGCACTAGCAGAGGAGTCAGTGTCTGTCAAACAAGTGACCACATCCCCTCTGACGGACAGCAGTTAGATGCCTAAAGCAATATGTCTACGGATGCCTCCATCTACAGCCTGGTCAGGCTGGTTTGCCTCACCCCCTCATTTCTGTATCTCTCTCGAGTGCACGCACACACCAGACCAGATGGGCAGGTTCCTGTTTAATGATGTAGGATGATTTTAAAAACTCTGAGAGATGAACTCTTCCATCTCTTTCCTTGGGTTTTCCGCACTGCACATCCTCAGGGCACAGAGAAGGGACCAGAGTACCCCTGGCATAGAAGACTGTCTCTCTTTCCCAAAGGACACTTTTAGTTTCTCACCTGTGCCCCCAGGTGTACCAAGCCTTCTTTCTGCACTTGGTAAGAATGCTTTAAATTAGGAGATCCTTACGAAAAAAATACACCAAGAGTCAAGTCTTTGCCTGGTGATCCTTGGAGGTGGGAGTGGTCGTAAAAGACTCAACATGGCAGGCCAAATTGATGGAGGATCTGGGGGAAATGTTGGGAGCAGCAGGAAGACACATTGTCCACATCTGCTAAGATAAAATTCAGACATGGCTTTCAAAACGCTTGAATAAATGCCCTGGTTTGAAGATAACGTAAATTGAAACCAAAAATACTGCTTTCTGACCTTGTTCTTCAATAGCAGTATATCCCCATAAATAAAATTCAGACATGTTTTTAAGGGAAGGAGAGGTGACCCACGATTTCCATAGTATTGAGCTAGCTTTTATTTTTCTAGGTCTCAGATTTACTGTAACATGCCGACCTGCATATTATTTTGAAGAGACAACTCAAGTTTCAGAAGACATGCATTCCATGGGGGTGCTCTAAAGACACTGCAGCCTGGCTTCCACAGATGTGACAGATCTCACTACCTAGTCATTAAAGTGTGACATACTCTCAGTTCATAAATCTCGAAAACAGATTGCTGCTCCCTTCCCAAGTGTAATGTTTTCATCTCCCTCTCCCTTGACATTCTGTACTTTGTGTTTAAATATGAGCACAGCTGGCCTTGTTGGTGGTGGGGTTTCTGGTTTGGTTTTACAAGAAAACACAGAAAGCAATCCCCAAAGATGTACAGCAAGTGTCCTCTTATCACCCCGCGGTGAAGTCAGACAGTGTGTAGAAATGAACATGGAATGAGAAAGGACTGGTAGCGGAGTAACCAGCCTGGCAGGCAGAAAGTCAGACGTGGTGGTGGGCAGGCTCAAAAGAGCTGTAGAGCCTTAGAGATAAACGTGCATGTCTATAGCTGCACTGTTCTCTCCCTCCTTTTTAAAGAGATCACCAGCATGAACACCAACATTCAAGTTTCCGAGAGACTACGGAAACTTGGATTACTCAGAGTATGTTTGAAAAAGGTTTGGGGCAAGAGTGTTCTACGCGCTCCTGTAATGCTCACAGACACCGGAGAAAGTCTGGGCTGGACTTTCAGCTCAGTTGTAAATTGCTTACCTTAGTATGCACAGGGCCCTGGGTGTGATGCTCCAGCAGATGGAACACAATTGCAATCCTAGTACTTGGGAGGAGGCAGGAAAACTAGACTATACAGAAAACCACTTACCACTCTCTAAACTTGGGCTGGAATTTGGCTTTGCCAGCCCTCAGTCTCTTTGTTTGGTGCCCACATCCTTGAATTTCTTTAGTTGCTTTATCCTGGATTATTTTGGGTTTTTTTGTTTTGTTGTTTGTTTGTTTGTTTGTTTGTAGAAATAGTTTCAAGTAGTCCAGGTTGACTCCCTAATACAGCCAAGGATGACCTTGTGTTAAATAATATGAAAAAAACTGGTTTTGGTTATATTTGCCCAACTGAGTTGATAATATTACCAGACATGAATGTGAATGCTCAAAAGACCTTCTTGGTTCTCTGATCTCTGGTCACATTTATTTCCTTCGCTTTGAGGAGACACTTTTAAGATTTGCAGCGTCACAAACCAAGAAATCAACCCGAGGGGTAAAGCTCTAAATTCTAATATGGTATGAGTCTTCCCGCTGCAACCCCCTTCTCTTCCCCCTCCCCCAGGCCTTCCCACCTCTGAGTATGGGAGCTACCTGAGGCTCCGCCCATGACGCAGGCTGCCGCACTGGCAGGGGAGGTGCCTGAGATGCTAATGCGGAAAGTTCTTAGCCATGCAATGACTTTGAGTAGAGCAAAGTTTTCCATCTCTTTGTGGGTGACAAGTTGAGGGCCGGCTACACTGAGTTCCTCTGTGGACAAGTCTTCTTAATTTGTTCTTAGCATCTGGCCACAAATCCTATTTTAAATGTCCCCCCAAATAAGAGGACTCTTTGGCTCCTTCTCGTTATCTAATGACTGCCGAGGAGGAATGAGTTCATTCTTCTGCTTAGGAAAACTGACTTGGAAGACCTGAAGCACTTGCCTGGAGATTTTGGAGTTCTAACGAGTATCTCGGGTGGAGAATTGACTTCGTGATTTATGCTGTGATGCTCAAATCTCGAAGCCCTGTCTTGGCTCCATCAAATTCAGGCAGAGCTCTGGGGTCCCAGCGCTAGGGATTGTACCACTGTACTGGGCCATGTCACAATTCTTCAGCTCCATTTGGGGTAGAGTGTCTATATGTTGTCTGAGGCTCTCCTTAACCTGACAAATGCAGAGAAATCTGGAAAAGGTGCATGCCTTGAAGAACTGCATGCTGTCTTCAGCCCCGGCACTCTTGGTTCTGGCTGCTTTTGAGGTTCCCAATTCCCAGTTCTTTATTATTTAGAGCAGAAAGCATTGTTTTCCCCCCCTCTCAGTCCACAGCTCTAGCCATGGGAGAGAAGAAATCCATTAGTCACCAGAGAACTTTGTTTAACCCACTCTAAATCAAAGTGCCTGTCACACCTGGGTAAATTCTGTTATCTGGTATGCCGGGAGAGTAATGAGTTACTGTTGCCACAGCAATCTTCTTACCTTTTCATTTGTGCCAGCCTCCAACTTGGAGCCGTACACAAGACCTCTGCTCAGATTAAACCAGGGGGCTCCTCACGCCAGGGATGGGTACCAGATCCATCTTTGTATCTCGGGATCGGTTTGGCAGCTAGCACAAAAGTCACTGAGAAGAAAGAGGACGCAGGCACAGAGCCCTTTTGACAGCCTGCCCAGCCACACCTTTGGCAAGCAACCCCTCCCCCAAGTGTGGGTATTTCCAGCCTGTTGTGAGCTTACTGCCAGACCCTGAAGCAATCTGAGAGTTGGACTCTGCCAAGTGAGAAAGAAGACACTAAATAGGCCTGGCCTTTTTACCATGGTTGGATAATAGAATGTGATTTCACTCTTTTTATTTAGCCCAAGAGGTTTGTTTATTATTTGATTCTTGAGACGATCTTTTATTTTACAGTAGCAGTTGTAATTGTACTTAAGGTTTCTCTGCAGTGTTGCCTTTATACTTGAATACAGGGTGTTGGCTGGGTCAATGACACCACCTATTTAAGTAAGTAGAGAGAATGTGGATTTGGAAAACACGGTCAGAAACGAGAATTTAGTGTGCGGCTCAATTCAGTCCCCAAGTCTACATATCTGAATATCTTAAAAGAGCAAAAATACTAAAGTACAATTTCTTTTCTATTGTTTTAAACCTCACATGTCCTATTTAACAAATGTCCAACCCACTGCTTATTCCAGAGTCTCAGCATACACTGCTGAGTTGCCATTAGAACAAGGTCAGAAATACAGGTGTCAGATTCCAAGATGGGACTCCGAACAATGAAGGGTGGCCATTCACTGACACAGCTGGGAAGGTAGACCAGTCAGGAATTATATTTTTGAATAAAAAGGCCAAGGCTGGTTCTGCTGGTAATCAGGCACTGGCATTAGATAAATCACCTCCTCAGCTATAGCATTCCACCAAGATGGATCCTGGCGGTGGCTTCCGGTTCTAATGGAGGATCTAATGCTGTTTTAGATCTTCAAAAATAACTCATAGCTCACGCAGAGTCAAGAAACAAATCCACAATGCTCTCCCAGTGACGTGGATACAAAACTAGCACCTCAAAAAGCTAATTCAAGAGGGTGCTTCCAGTGTTGGTACAGCTGTAAGGACAAAGGAGGCAGTAACCTCTATTCTTTGGTTGGTCTCCATCACTTTGTTAAATACACAGTACTTCCTTACTGTCGAGTGTCTTATATATAACCTTTATCTTTATTATTTCTATTGATGACCAACACAGGCAAATTTTCCATAGCGCTTACAATCATATAAATGGGTTTTTAAAACTCATGGAAAAGAAAAATGAATGGCTGGCAACATGGCTCATGATTGCAACCAAGCCGGATGACCTGAGTTCAGTCCCTGGAACCCATGTGCCCATGTGGTAGAGGGAGAGCGCTACTCCCCAGAGTGATCCTCTGACCTCCAAATGTTCACTATGGTATGCATGCATGTATTATACAGAGAGAGAGAGAGAGAGAGAGAGAGAGAGAGAGAGAGAGAGAGAGAGAGAGAGAGAGAATAAATAAATGTAACTTTTTTTTAAAGAATCTCTTCATAAATGAAATAAATTGCCACTGTTGGTCTGTATTGTCACCTAGTGTCAGGGTCTAAGACTCTGCTTGACAATGTGAGCTTTAAGAAATGTTTACTAAAATAAATAGCCACAGAAACTATTTTCTTAAGAAGGCAAGCTGAAGGAGTAGTTCATAGGAAGTTCATACAGTCACTTCCTCTCTTCAGAGAAGCTAAATGGTACAGCCTGGAGTGAGGGGGAGACAGAACACTGTCCTTGTCTCTGTGGATTCAGAGCCCCTGAGGTTGCCTGGCAGGGCGCCGGCGGCCATTGTCCCCCGGCTTCCTCTTCTGGACACGCCCTTCAGCACTGAGCCACCACCACTCTCACTTGATAAATGAAGACTGCTGGCCCAGGACTGCAACCCTTGTGACAGGCTCTGAGTCTCATCCAGGTTCCACATTTAGTGTGACGCAGATGTTCCTCTCCTAAACTTCAGGACACAGATTGGGACCATTCATAATCACCTCTGAAAATATCTTCTACGTGCTCCATAAATACCACCTCCAGACACGCTCCGAAATTAAATCCCCGCCTCATTTGTTTTGTGAACACCTGCTTCTCCTCGGCTGAGCAACTGCTGCACAAAGCCTTCCCGTGCTCTTGTCTCCTGAGGAAACGCTGCCACAGGGACCACATGTGTTGGGGGTGGGGGGGTGGGGGGGTGTGACCGGGGACATGGACACGACCGCCTATAGGCAAAAGCGACACAGAGAGCAGCCTTCCGTTACACATTTGGACCAGGTCCGAGGTAGACAGGTGTTTTACCAACTTGAACTCCACAGTGACCCGCATTACATTGCTACGGTTGTTACCACGGTGATCGCCCTTCAAATTGCCTGCCTCCTTTCCTAATTAGATTTTCTTATATTCTGCTCAAAATGCAGGACTGAAGACTGTGGGCGCCAGCTCGGAGGCAGCCAAACCTGTCAGGAACCACAGAAACTGGCCTGTGATCAGACAGGAACTTCAAAGACTGATGGTCCGCCCCCCATTCCCCTGTAGGAGAGGAGGGAAAGAGAACGGCCATACCCTGAGGCCCTTCACCCTAAAGATTCCCAAGTCAAAGCCAGTGTTTTAGGTACAAAAAAATATGTGGGTCCTAGGACCCATTTATACCAACAAGCCCGAGAGCATATTTCCCGTCTAACAGAAGTAAGAACTCGAAGGAACTCCAGGGTCTTCAGCCAAATGAACACAGAGGGGGGCTTGCCTAAGAAGAACTTAGGTGCCAGCGGGGGGGGGGGGGGGGGGGGGGTGGGGGTGGGGGGGGGAAGGGCATGGGCACCTTTAATTCCAGTACTTGGGAGGCAGAAGTCGGCAGATCTCTGATTTAGAGGCTAATGTGGACTTACAGAGGAAGCTTCCAGGGCAGTCAGGGCTACATAGAGAAACTCTGTCTCAAAAAAAACTAAAACCAACCAACCAAATAAACAAACAAGCTTAGCTTTTGAGCTCAACCTTTGAATTCCTGGTGTCTAGTTCGGTGAGCCTTTGATAGTTTCTGAAGCTTTTTGGTGGCAGTGGCCTCTCGTACACAGTAGGGACAGTAAGCCACCGTCTTCTGTATTGTTGGTATCTCCATAACACTGTTAGCTGTCTGCTCCTGAGCAAAGCTGTGTTAGCCAGTGACAAAATAAAAGACAGCAAGACACCGTGGAAGTAAAAGAGACTAGGAATGAGGCTTTATGTCCCATCCCACTTATCCTCTTTCCCCAGCTCAGCAGAGAATATTCCAGGTCAAGGAAGATCTGAAAGCCCCTGAAGAAATACCCAGAAATAGCAAGTGGGAAGTTGGCTGGGGAGCCTGGAACTAGGAAAAGGCCCTTGTAGATTTTAGAAACTGCTGGGCTATTTCCCACTGAAGTTAAAGAGAAGAGCTTGGAATAAGGAGTAGCTAAGGAGTGGGCAAGTCTTCCCCCCAGGAACTATTTAACTCTGTTTGCAGCCTAGATACTGTGGTGCACAGGAGGAGCACTGCAGTGTTATGCAGTGTCAGGCTTGGACCACTGCAGTGTCTTGCTTACTTCACCTCCACAGTGTTATCCTTCTAAACGTATGTCTTAGCAGAAGTGCTATTACTTCACGCCTGTAGACATGGGTTAGCAATTCTGTGCAATTCTGGGATGAAGAAAGAATACCACATACACACAGGGCTATTCCCCTGTCCCCTGTGGTCATTAGTTAACACAAATGAATTATACAGTGCCACACGCAAAAGATAAAGGTGATACTGCCCTAAAAATAATTACCTGGCACCCAGACATAATCACAAAAGCAAGGAAGTGGCTGCCACAAATAGGGGTACCCCAAGGGGTAGTAGCAAGGGTGTGGTCTGAAAGGCAAACAAAGGAGGGGCTTCTGGGCTGGACCTGTTTCATTTCTTGATGGACGGTGTTCGGTTGATAATTATTTCTTATACTGTGCACTTATGTTTTCTGTTTGTATACTCGATTTCATACCTTTTAAACAGTAGCCTCCCTTCATTGAAGAAACAACACTGTGATAGAGACCTCAGGACCAGGTACAATTGTCCTATTCCTTAGCTGATGTGGGCTATCCCGGTACGCTGTCATTCTGGAAGGCGGATTTTTGAAGAGCCATGATTACACCTCTCTGAATAGTCTAGTTTAGCTGACATTAGAGCGTATTTTATTGTGTGTATATATATGTATGTGTGTCCATGATCATGTGTGTCCATGTGTATATGTGTGTCAAAGCCAAGTCATCTTCATGGTGGAAGTCATCTTCAGATGCCTTCTGCCATATTGTTGCTGTTTTCTAAGATTTATTTTATTTTTATGTTTTATTTTGTTTTAGAAACAGGTTTCTCTGTATAATCCTGACTGTCCTGGAACTTGATCTATAGACCATGCTGGCCTTGGACTCAGAGATCCACCTGCCTCTGTCCCCTACCCCAAGTGCTGGGATTAAAAGCATACATCACCAATGCCCAGTGATTTGTAATTATGTGAGTGTGTATCTCTGTGTGGGTATGTTCATATGTAGGTAGGTACCTAGAGAGACCAGAATAGGGTGTCAGATAATCTGTAACTGAGGTAACAGTCGATTATAATCCACCCAAAGTCACTGCTGGGAACTAAACTAACATCCTCTGCAAGAGAAGCACTTGCTCATAACCACTGATCTGTCTCTCCAGCCCCATCCTATTTTACAAGACAAAGTTTTTCATCGGTCTGTAGCTTACAGATTAGAATAGGCTGGCTGGCCAGCAATCCAGGGATCTCTCTTTCTCTATCTCTCGGCACTAAGATTACAAGCATCAGCCAGACAGCACACCTAGTTTTTTGTTTGTTTGGTTTTGGTTTTAGAGACAGGGTTTGAATAGTCCTGGCTGTCCTGGAACTCACATTGGAGATCAGGCTGGCCTTGAACTTGAAGATCCACCTGTCTCTGCCTCCTGAGAGCTGGGATTAAGGGCACTCACTTCTACCACCTCCCAAACCACATCTGGCTTTTTCATGTAGGTTCTGGGGATTGAACTCAAGTCTTCATGATTGTGCAGCATGCACCTTGACTCACTGAGCTATTCCTCTAGCCCCCTGGAAAATATTTTAATATAATAGAGTAAATTTGAGGTATATTTTAAGTGTCTGACAATTCTGGAGTCAGAATTCAAGGAGACTGTTAGATGTCAGGGCGGCAGCTTACAACAGACCACTCCAGACCAAACGGTTGGGGGTGGGGGGAGTGGAGGGGAGTTTATTCAGGAGGTAGGGCAAAGGTGGGGGGGGAGAAGGTGGAAGAAGAGAGAGGGAAAAGTAGAGGCCAGCCATGACCACATGGAGAGAGAGGAAGAGGAGGGGGAGGGGACAGAGAAGCTAGAGGTAAAAGAGCAAAAGATTAAGAAAGAGAGAGGAGGGGGGCAAGCAGCCCCTTTTATAGTGGGCCAGGCCTGCCTAGCTGTTGCCAGGTAACTGTGGGGAGGGGCATACCTGGCTGTTGCCAGGTAACTGTAGAGGTGGAGTTTAGACCGAATACTAACAGAGACCACATTAGATAATAAATAAAGTTCTCCAAGCAAGCAGGTCACATTTACAAATTGGGCAAAGAAAGAGGGCACAGATGGGTTTATGAAACCACAGGAGGAAAATACAAAAAAAAAAAAAAAAAATTGTAAGGGGCTCTTAAGAACTCTGTTCTTCTTAAGAACTCTGTTCTTCTAACGGAGGGTATAGCTCGTGTTTAAAGGAGCCCCCACCCCACCCCCATACTTGGCATCCGAGTGACTCATCCAGACAGCTATCCGCCGCGTGCAGCAAAGAGGAAATGAATCATAGAAGTTTCTGACCTTTGCCCTTGTCATTCTTCATGGGAGTGGGGGTTGAGAGGGGGGAACCACCCACAGACTGTTTCACAGTGCTGGAGAAGAGGCCGTCAAACAAGGCACACACAGAAATGATGTAAATTCATTGGCTGGGAGAGCTGGAGACTCAGGTCAGAAGAGGCGAGCTCAGCGGTTGCAAATACAAACAGTCATTTCATGATACAGAAAGCAGAGCCTGTGTGTTGGCACGGACGGGAGTTAGCAGTGCCCAGTGGTGTCTTGTACAGTGATGTGAACTTCTCACACTCCTAGCTGGGGTGGGAATGGGGGCAGCACAGAGGAGAACTGTGACCTTTGACTTCCCTTCTTCCATCTGGCATTTAGAGAATTTGCTTGGCTTGCTTAGAGAAAGTCCACTAAGCTCACGCCAGTGTGCACGTGGGAAGGCATCTGTGATTCACAGATTCCAAAGATGGAATCCCAGAGCCTTTGCCTGGAAAGGCAGTGAGCTTCCAGTAACCAGGCAGGAGCATCAGTGTCATCTCAAGAGGAATCTAACATGGGTAGGAGTGATGATTGAGGTTTGAAATAAAAGCATAATGGGGGCCTTCCCGTTGCTAAAAGGAAAGCTACATACAGTTCTTCCAAATAACATAGACAGAGCCAAGGGTAAACAGGCAGTGAAGACCAGAAGGCAAAGCTTTAAATTGCCACCTAACTGTGTGGCTCTCGATGCCTGCCTTTGAGTCTATTTGAGTAAGTTGTGCGAAGTGACAGTGTGCAGCCTCTCTGCCCACACTTCAGCTTAGAGAATGATTAACTACGTATTTGAGTTCAAAAGTCCTTCCTCAGGCCAAGGTGGGTTTTAAATGTAATTTCTCTCCTCATCTAGGTCTACAGATGGTAGCTCAGCTTGCTAAACTCCTTATTATAAAAAGAAGACACCATCCCTCAAAGCAGCACTAGGAAAAAATATTCATAATTACAGAAGCGGGGGGGGGGGGCTTCATGAACCTCACAGCTCAGTTCACAACCTTCTTCTGTGCTTGGTGCAGAGGCACTGGATAGTAGAGGATGCTTGCTCTGACCATTTCTTAAAAGGGAAGCCTGGGACTGACCCTGGATGCATCCATCCCCTCTCTCTCATCCTCGCTGCCCACTGAATACTTTCACATTACTTCTTGCTTCCCCAAGAGCAGTCTACACGATCAAGGGACAAGAAGGAGACAGTTTGTTCCAGTCAGGCAGACAGCATCTATTGCTTCTTTGCCTTCAGCATTTATCACTAGTAACGGAAATTCCTCAGCATTCCTGTCATGGTACAGAATTACAGCCACCAGGGAGCCTTGGGGCTCCTTTAGCTTCTCAGAGGCCTCAACTCAGGCCAACCCAAGACCCATGACTGTAATGCAGGAAAGAACCCAGAACCAGGCAGTATGAGGCAGGATTGAGGCTTAACAAAAATAACTTAGTATGGACATCAAACACTAGGATGAGAGGGGCCCTTTATTTTCTTTATAATCTTCATATATAGGATGTGGGTGGGGTTTGAAGTTAGTATCTTCTAAGGGTTGCTTAGAAACCTAAGGGAGGCCACTCACAGGTTCCTGAGGGGCACCTGTCAGGATGACAATTGATAGTGTAACAGTCCAGATGGCAGAGATGGAAGGAAGCAGGCCATCTTTACTATAAACAAAGTTAACTATTTTGTTTGAGATTCCCAGGAAATGTCTAGGGAGACATATGAGGGCCTACCCAAAGTCAAATAGGTTGAAGCTTTAAGCCTTATTTATTGCTACTTTAAAATAAAATACCTGCACATGAAGCAACTATTATGTCTATGTCAACTCCAAGGTGAGGGGCGCGCTTCCCTCACATCAACCTGATAAAGTTACCCAGTCTTTCTATCCTGCTTCAGCCCTGGACTCACAATTCAATGATTTCCATAAAATCGGTATTCAGGAAGACCAGTAATCTCCCTCTACCTCCTTATGACCTTCTCCCTCATTTCTATCAGTATTTTCAAATAATGAAATAGTTATTTTTGTCTACAATAATAGCCATTTTTAGAGGCTGAAGTTTAAAAGTAACCTGACATAATTGTTGTCTCTGAAGCTTACCTGTCTGCTAACCTAGGACTAGTTCTAGAAGCTTCTAGCCTCTGTATGATCTAATCTAGGCCTAGAATGTTTTCAGCCTCTAAGACTGTCTGCTGAATAAGCTCACCCTTTCTAGCTCTTTCTGAACTCTGGCTGGTCAACTCAGCTGTTTTGGCTCAAAACTACTCTCCCAGCTAGCTGATTCAAATCGACTTCTCTTAGCTCCCGACTAAATTGCTCTGCTTGGCCTCATACTAACTTTGATAACCTGTTCTAATCTTCTGGCTCCTTCTCATTCTCTGGCTTGTTCTGCCTTCACCTGTGACTAGCTTGTTCTCGATTCAACCTGTCTCTGTAAAACCTTCCAGGTAAAACTGCCTCCTCCTTCTCTGTGCTGCTCTCTCTTAAGTTACCTCTCTTTCTTCACTGTTCTTGTGAGAGTTGAGCACATCCCATTCTGTCAAATCTTTCTCTGATTCATCACTTGGTCTGCCACACAATTAGACATCACTTTCAAACACAAAAAGCTTCGAAAGCTTCCTTCTACAAACTAACTTTGCCTTCATTGTTTGGAATTAAGGGTGTGTGCTAAGGGCATGTCTGTATTCCAGCCAAAGTAGCCATGTTGCTGGATTAAAATCCCTCTACACTGCAGTGCTTCCCTACTAAGCACAAAGCCCTGGGCTCCATCCTCAACACTGCATACACTGGGCATGGTGGCACATACTGCAACCCAAGTACTCACGAGGTAGAGGCAGGAGGATTAGAAGTTCAAGGTCACCCTCTGCTACTTATTGAGTTCAGAACCCTGGCTCTAAAAGAAAAATGTATTGGGTTTTTTGTTGTTGTTGTTGTTGTTGTTGTTGTTTGAGACAGGATTTCTCTGTGTAGCCCTGGCTGTCCTGGAACTCACTCTGTAGACCAGGCTGGCCTCGAACTCAGAAATCCGCCTGCCTCTGCCTCCCAAGTGCTGGGATTAAAGGCATTCGACACCATTGCCTGGTGAAGAAAAATGTTTTTAAGTAACTATTATCTTTTTAGTATTTCTCAGACACCAGGTTTTCTGCTAAGTTTTTTTTTTTTATATAAGCATCAGTTCATCTAATTTCACAGTAATCATATTAGTGAAATAATATTTTATCCCTCCTATTAGATGAGCAATCCTGAGTTAGCTTATATAACTTGCCACAAATCAGGCCAATTAGTGAAGAAACCAGAATTGAAACCTGGGGCTATTCACCTTCAGATTCCAAAGCTTTTAACTACATACTGTGGGTTCCAGGGACTGGGAGCAGAGGTGGCAGCAATGGGCTTGTATATTTGTTGTCACATCAATTTCTGTCCCTCTTCCTCGTGTCTGAGTACATAATAATCATAGTAGAATGCAGTGGGGAAAATAAAGAAGTCTTGTTCCCATGTGCCATTTATTTATTTATTTATTTATTTATTCCTCTTTCTTTTGGGGGGTATAGGAAAGAAGGGAAGATACAGCAGCAAACATTCTAGCAGCTTCTAGCCTATTTCCTTGTTCCTCAATATGGGAAATGTGACCTTTGAGAACAGATTGACTTTTCAAGCTTGACCAATAAAAGCTCCAACCGAAACACCACCACATCAAGCACACACTGAAAGGGGCCAATTCAATTCTGGTTCTCACAATTCATCTTTTGGCCTTCTGTTCTGAACAAAAGCCAAGACAATCATCCCATCTTGCACCAGTATTTTAACGAACAATATTCAGAGTGGCCCCTAGAAGCATTAGGATCGTGACAATCACCGTAGCATCCCCAAGCATCCGCGCATGCTCCTTAGAGCTTGATGCTGTGCAGAACCGTTACGAGTTTTATTCGGGATGTCCTTGTGTTCATATCTGAGCAGCTAGGCTTGGGCACAGCACATCTTTGCAAAGAAGGTCATCCATGTCACACATCAGTAAAGGGCAAATCACTGAGATATCAGGAAATAAAGAGCAGAGCTGGCCCTTCACCTGGCGTTCCGGGGCTCCGGGGAGGGGGAACATGCCAAGGTAATCCATACTGATAGGCGTAAAGAAGAGGCTGCTGTCTGACGCCAAATTATTACAGAACCTGACCCAAGTGACTTGAACCCTATAGGCCTCCTACGTCCAATTGCTGGATCACGTGATCTCATTCCAAACCAACACCAATGGGAAAGCCCTAAGGAACATTTGGTAATCTGGACCAAAACACTAATGGCGTCTCACTCCATCGGAGGTCATAGACAGCCCTGAAAGGCACCACGACCTGTCCAAACTAAGATTCATCATTAGGAATGTATACAATTGCTTCCTGCATGAAATCGAAAAACCCACCAAGAACGTAGTGAGCGCTGAACTGCAACCCACTCTGAGCTTTAGCAGTAAGCATCAGACTAAAAGGCAGAACAAATTTCATCATAGGACCAGTCATAAGAAATGAAATGGGTGGAGCGGTAAGGGAAGTAACCCAGCAAGAGAAGGGGGGGGGGGGAAGCGAACAGCTCACGTGCTACCTACAGAAGACGGGAGGCGAGAACACAGAAGCTGACAGGAAATGAATTCAAGAAGGAAACTGTGGGAGAATTCGAAAGTGCCTTGAGGAGACGCCAGGCTTCAGTGGGCGGCACAGATGCTAACTTCCTGCCAGCTGAACTCTTGAGTGGAAGAACCAAGAGTCTGTTCAAACCCTGAGGAAAGGAAAGAAAAGGCCCCTGGACCTGGCAGGCTGTGCTGAGCAGCCTCGGGCAGGACCAGCTTCACTGACATCACAATCCCAAATCAATGGTGGCAATTGTGCATGGTAACACAACGATAAGTACTTATTTCAGTCCTCCGTGGGAAGGCTGTATTTTCTTCTGAGGTAATGTGTAGCAAAAGTAGCTCCCACCCGGTCTCGTTTTATGAGGAGAGGTAGCAGGTCCAGCTTAACCTGGCCACACCACACTAGACTAAGAAAGAGGAATTGGCATAGTTAGCAAGGAGTGACTCAGTCAACCTTGACACCCAAAAGCCTAGAGAGTTAACATCCAGCTCAGCTCTTCTACACATTGAAAGCTCAGGGGGACCTGTCTGCCTTCAAACAAGAGATAACAATTGCGGACAGCTGCCTCATTGTCTCCTAGAATGGCCCCAGTACTCGGTCTCCCAGTGCTGGATAAAGAACCTGACTTTCTACAGCCTTAACTACCATTCCTCAGCCTTACCTTCCATTTCTTTTCTGGCCCAGATACAAAGATGCAATTCCTTGGCTTTTCTACTTAGGAAACAAACAAACATAAATTCCAACTTAATGTTTCCAGTTAGCTAGTCAATACCTCTGACTTATGTCAAATGTAACACATATTCCTCCCATACTCTCGTCCACTACCAAATAAGAAGCAACTCCCCACTCTCCCGCTTCATTGAATGGCAATTCCACCTTCTCCAAACTCAACTCTGCTTAATGGCAAGCATCTTTAACCATGGAGTCATCCCACTAGCTCTCAACTTCTTAATGGTGGTTTAAACTCCCTCCACACTCACTCTACCCTCTAGACCTCTCCTGCCTCAACTCTTTCCATCTCTGCTTCCTACTTCTGGCTCATGTATTCGCCTCCCTTCAATCCCCTAACTGCCATAGATATATCTAACTGCTGAATTTAGGAGATAAGAATAGGAGACATTCTGCAATTTTCTAAGATAAGCATGTTCTAAATATTACAGGATGCTTACATTGACAATTCTATATTGTTTGTGTCATCTTTGGGCATCCTGAATTTTATCTGGCAAGCCTTAGCCTTCCTTCACCTCTGGCTCTTTTGCACTGGACCCGTTCCCACTGCATCAATAACTTATCAATACAGTTATATGGTCTCTTCTCTCATCCACTTAAACCATCTGCTCAGGTATCGCTTTCTTGGTGAAAAACTAAAATTTGATCCCCCCCACACACACCCAACATGTTTTTCTAAACATAAATTACACATGTGTTCTGGAGTTGGCCAGGGAGTAGAAGTAAACTCCACAAAGGGGGGATCAGGTTTCTGCCCAGATGCTTTGCATGTTCCTATAAACTCAGCACCAAGAGGATTATGTGGTGCTAGCAAACCACCAATGGATGTTTGTTGAATGAATGAATGAATGAATGAATGAGCAAGCCTCCTAGAGCTTTTGGTTAAATCTCTAATAACAAATAGCCCTGATTCAATGATTTTAATCTGCATTCTCCAACCATTTGGCAATGATTTCCCAGCAGAGTAGCTCCAGGTAAGTCATCATTTTTGGTTACTGACAATAAGAATTGTCTCACTTGCGCAGTGGTGTCGCACGTCTTTAATCTCAGCGATTGGGAGGCAGAGGCAGGCAGACTTCTGAGTTCGAGGCCAGCCTGGTCTACAGAGTGAGTTCCAGGACAGCCAGGGCTACACAGAGAAACCCTGTCTTAAAAAAATAAAATAAAAAATAAAATAAAATAAAAAGAATTGTCTTACTTGATACGAATTTAAATATTTTAAACCCAAAACTTCATTAAAAAGGCATAAAATTAACTTACTTTAATGCCTTGCTATATACAAAATACTTTCACTGCATGAATCTACGTGAAGGCCTTGCATTTCATAGAATCAGATCCAAGAGAAACAACTAATTTCACAAGGGAAAAAAAATGTGTCCCATGATGATAATTATATTTATGAAGACAATAATGTCCAACTATTCTAAATAATTAAGCAAAGTCTGTAAAATATCCACCTTGCTCAAAATCTTCTCTTTAGCATCCTGCTGAGACAGTTAATATTGTGATGAACAACCTGTGAAATTGATCTGTAGAGGGTAATACCATGACGTCATATGCGTACACGGTTGTCTATTGGGTATACGTGGTTTTAAGAGGCAAATTCCCCGGTACCACATCCTGGATAAAAGCAAACCCAAGCGACTGAGAAACTGATGACCTATGATAGTTGGACTCTTCGGTGTACACATTAAAGCACGAGGAAAGTGTGCATTTCTTTTAGGCGTGTATACCAAAGCACAGGAAGAGTGTTCAGAAGGAAAGACGACAGACCTTATCTCGTCCTGGGAGGGTTGGGGTGGTGTTTAGCCACTTAAGTCATCCACATTCCGTACGCCAGAGTGTCTGAGTGCTCCTGAGAAAAACTGATGAACTGTGCCTCCGACCTAACAGAGCTCCGATTCTCAGCCTCAGCCTCACACTGGAATCACCTGAGCGGAGCAATGATGCTGGTTCATTTGTTGCTCAGCTTTCAATACAATTGACTGGGCCGGTGGGGGATCCAGACCCCAGGATTACTTTTAAGGCTCCACAGATGAGTCTAACCAACAGCCTAGACTAAGATTGCTGTCTCGAAGTCTAAAAACAGAAGGAAAGACAGTGTGAAATAAGCATGCCCCGTTCAGCTCCCGGGCCTTAAATAGATTTTCTCTCCAGAATACAGTGAAGTAGATGAGTTTGAAGAAGAAAAAGAAAAAGTTCTCAGGTTTTATCTAAAACCGATGTGTATTGTTTAAGAGGGGAAAAAAAATAATCCAGGTTTTAATATAAACAAAGGAAGCTTCTTCAGGGGAGCTGCCATGGGAAACTCCTCAATTTAACGAAGCCTTGCAGTGATTCTCATGAACCATTGCAGCGGCAGAAATAATAAAGCAACAATGTGAGCTTTATCCACACCAAACACACCAGTAGACTTCAAAGGAAAAAAAAATCAACATTTACAGTTTAATTACTATTTATTCTCGGTATTCAAATCAGCTTTCTTTGACTCCCCTTTCCCCCCCCACTTCACCACTAAAAGCATGGAGGGGGATTTAATCATTTGATGTAATTTTTTTTCTCAAACAACAGAAAGTTATTATTATGACAACAACATTGAAATAAAATAATTAAACAAATGGTGGGGAAAATTATACGCAGGATAATTGCTTTGGATATTTTTCAGAAACCAGTGTGAAGATAAACAACAATTGATTTTAAAGATAGTAATTAAGGGGTTAAAAGGGCCAATTTCTATTTCTTTAAAAATTAGTGCGTGTGTATGTGTCTGTCTGTATGTAGGTGTGTGTCTGTGTGTCTGTGTGTGTGTCTGTGTGTGTATATGTAGGTGTGTGTGTGTCTGTGTGTCTGTGTGTGTATATGTAGGTGTGTGTCTGTGTGTGTGTATATGTAGGTGTGTGTGTCTGTGTGTCTGTGTGTGTGTCTGTGTGTGTATATGTAGGTGTGTGTGTCTGTGTGTATGTATATGTAGGTGTGTGTGTGTCTGTGTGTGTATATGTAGGTGTGTGTGTCTGTGTGTGTGTATAGGTAGGTGTGTGCCTGTGTGTGTGTGTATATATGTAGGGGTGTGTGCGTGTTCGTGTGTGTACATGGCAGGCAAACACAGGCATTCCATGTCACGCCTGTGGAGGTCAGAGGACAACTTTTAGGAATCAGGAATCAGCTGTCTCCTTTCACTGTGGTTTCCAGGACTGAATTTAAATTGTCTGGTTTTTGTGTCAAGCACCTTTACCTGCAGAGGCTTTCCATAGGCCATTTTGCTTTATTTTTGTTTTGCTGAGATGGAATCTTACTATGTAGCTTAGGCTGGCGGGCCTCAAGCTCAAGATCACACTGCCTCTGCCTTCTGTGTGCTGGGACCAAAGGCATATGCCGCTATGAGCACCCTTTTCATCTTCCGGGTACTAAGTCTTCAAAATCTAGCACATAGTTTAGACTCACCGCGCATTTTTGACTCCAAATTCTGGACAGTCACACACGGGTGAGGTGGCACACGCATATACACGATGCTAACAATGTCTGGACCGCTCAAGTAAGCATAATCCCGAAGGCTTCTTCATTTTCTGCCAAGGGTTTTCCAGCTATGCTACACAGAGACTGCACTTCCTAACAGACGGCACACACCGAGAACTTTCTGTGGCTCAGCTGGAAAGGGAAACTATAGTGTGGCCTTTTTTCTGCATTATCATAATTCACAGAGCTTATCATGAGCCAAAAAGAAAAACTTTGATTCAGCGGCCCTTTTAGTGTGCACTGGAGGTTAGCGGCAGTGCAGTCCGACGTGACCTGCGCCTGTAGAAACACTTTGCTATTGGCAGTGATAGACGTTGGCCACCCTTCCATGAGTTATTCGACCTTTGTTAATCGCAGTATTTGAAAAAATGCAATTTCTAAATGAAAAAATGTATTTCTAAAAGAAGGCTTAGACCTTATACTTAGGATGCTTGGGACCCATGAACTCAGCATCACACAAGGACCTAACAGTAGTGGGCCTTCTTAAGCTGTGCAAAGGACACCATTGCAGACACCGTCTTTACAACAGCGGTACTTGAGCTGGTGCTCTTCTTTCAACGACCTATTCAACAGGACATGTTCAAATTGAACCTAAGTCAATTTCCCAGAATAGCAAGAGGTGATCCAGACAATCTTTATCTACGCCCCTCTCCACAGACTCTTTGAAGTTACATTATTTCTTAATCGCCTTCAGCCGTTGGTAAATACACTGCTTTTTCCAAATCAAACAGAAATCTCCATGTTCTCCACTTAGCAAGTAAGGCTGGCGGAGATACGTGAAGGAAACATTGTATTCATACCAGGAGGCAGTACACAATGACCCTCACCTCAGCTTCCAAGAAAGCAAATCAAATAATCAGAAATGGTGTCGAGTTCCTCCTCACAGAATGGATTTCAAGGACCCAGGTCTCAGGTCTGTCATTTCTCCCGAACTCACTGGAGTGTGAATCGTGTGCAAATGCAGACTTTCCTTCTGTGCAACGGCTCCATTCTTGACCGTGTACGCTTTGCATTTTAAAGAAATTCTGCACATAGCAGACCTCTGATAAAATGCCGTGAAGAGTTTGAAGGCTAAAGGACCTCTCTTCCCTGAAAAAGGCAATCGTCACTGTTGGGGGAGGGGCGGGACTCTGTTTTGAAATCTCCAAGGCACAGAAAATTAGAATAAGAATCTTTATGGATTCCTGATCCGTATACACGAGTTCAAACCCTCCCCAGCCTGATCTCATATAGTCACCGTTTATCTCACTACTTGTCATTTAACGCCCCGGCTCACTCAGGCTTTCTCACCCACTCTCGCCCCTCCCCTTACCCCCTCACCCCACACCCCTGCCTGAATGCCTTTACCCATTGTTTTCTGCCCACCCAGAATCCCTCAGACCTCTACGAATCCATAAACGAATACACGTGGAAGTGCTACATTCTCCCCTCAGCACGTCTAAGTTTGGGTTTGTCACGCTGCTTCCCAGTATCCCTTTATCCACTGCCACAGTAACCAGTACCTCAGCTGACACCAAAATGTAATATGTAATTTGCTATAATTATGGCATGAAAGCTTGACTAAATTAGAAGTGACGTGTTTCTTCTTCTTCTTCTTCCTCCTCCTCCTCCTCCTCTTCTTCTTCTCTTCCTCCTCTTCTTCCCCTTCCCCCTCCTCCTCCTCCTCTTCCTTCTTCTTCCTTTTCTTCGACTTCATCATCATCATCACCGTGCTTCATCAGTAAGGAAGCTCTCTACTCCAAGAGACAAATAATTCCACCAGCATATTTTTAATATGAATGTCTGAGGTTTTTTAATATTGTGATTATATACAAATTTTGGCCATTTCTGAACGTGCAACCTTAAACATAATCACATTGCTGGGTGACTATCAACATCGATCTCCAGAACTTTTCACCCTCACTAACTAAAATTTGTATCCCATCAAATAGTCACTCCACACTCCTCCCAGCTCCCGGGGCCCCACTGTCCCACTGCTTAGCACTGTAGGTTTGAGTGCCCTGGGGACCTCACATAAAAGGTGCCATACAGGTTTTGTTCTTGGGTCTGACTAATTTCACTTAACATGTCTTCAAGGTTTCTCTGTAGTGTAACATATGTCAGAATTTCCAATAAGTCTAAGTAATACCCTGATGCATATGAACGCCATATTCTGTATCCTCATGCGTCTGACACAGTTGAGTGGCTCCAACCTTCTGCTTGTTGTGAATGACATTGCTGGGAACTTTGGTGGAGGAACACCCATTCCAGCCTCTGCTAAAGGAACTGTTGTATCCTATGGTGACTGTGTGTTTAATTTTTAAAGGGATTTGCATGCTTTTTTTTTTTTTTTCACAGTGGCTCAACTGTGTTACATTTCTACTAACACATGCATACATTTTTAGATTATGGAAAAACATAAAGAAATTAAACCATGGTTTCTGACTCAATTGATACTCCACTATTTTTTTGGTGTAGGGTTTGGTGGTGGTGGCGGTGTGCTCTTGGTTTTTCAATACAGGGTTTCTCTGTGTAGCCCTGGCTGTCCTGGAACTTGCTATGTAGACCAGGCTAGCCTCAAACTCAGATTTGCCTACTTCTGCCTCCTGAGTGCTGGGGTTAAAGATGAGTGTGTGTCTACTGCCTGCTGATACTGTACCGTTTTTAAGCAATCATTAATTTCACTCATATGTTCCCAAGAGATGGGAAAAGCAAAACCTTGCCAAGAATTCTGAACTGGCCTCAGAACTTCAGACTTTGGGTTGAAAGAGTAAGGAGCCTGTGAGCTTTAAACAGCTTTGTACGCCTTTGGTCTTCATTTCTCTTTCTTTCTTTCCTTCTTTCTTTTTTTCCTCTTTCCTTCTTTCTTTCCTTCTTTCTATTTTAAGAAAACAACTTTGAGGCAACTCATCAAAAAGAGGAAATCATGTGCCCTTTGAAGTTTCTTCTCAATAACCCTCTGCTTCCCATCTCCCTAGGAGTCGGATAGAATTCCCATCATTTATTAAAACAAACAACAAAAAAATGTTCAGAAGTTTCCAGAGCAGCTTGCCATTGAATGCTCATGAATGGGCCTTTTTAACCATCGAGGAGTATTCTCTTTCCCTCCCCCAGCTATCAGTCACTCTGATCAATCCTGCATCTGCCCACAATTAATTGAATGCAATTTTAAAGACTTGCACACTGGCTGTGTTCAGCTCAGCTTCGGAGCAAAGGAGTAAGATGCTAATGAAATCCCAGTTGGTATGCAGAGTTGAGCAAACCACTAAAGAAGTGTTTCTCAATCTTCCTAATGCTGTGACCCTTTAATAAATACACAGTTCTTCATGTTGTGGTGACCCCCGACCATAAAATTATTCCATTACTACTTAACTGTAATTTTTCTAGTCATGAATTGTCATGTAAATATCTGATATGCAGGATATCTGATATGTGACCCACAAAGAGGTTGAAGACCAGGGGTAGATTACCAGTGCGATAGGGCATTTTCTTAATTAGTGATTGATGGGGAAGTGCCTAGCCCATTGTGGGTAGTGCCATCCCTGGTGGTCCTGGGTTCTATAAGAAAACAGGCAGAGAAAGCCATGAAGAGCAAGCCAGGAAGCAGCACCCCTCCATGGCTTCTGCATCAGCTCCTGCATCCAGGTCCCTGCCCTGTGTGAGTTCCTGTCCTGACTTCCTTTAGTGATGAACAGCAACGTGGAAGTGTGAGCCAAATAGACCTTTCCTCCCCAAGTTGCTTTGGTCATGGTGTTTCATTGCAGCAGTGGTGAGCCTGCCTAAGACATATGGGGAAAGCTGAGAGCTAGTTCAACCCCCAAAGCCTGTACTTAGTGGTACCCCAACAGTCCATACAAAGTACCATAAATATAACCGGACTGGAATATAACCAGTTTCTATTGTTTGCAACAACTGTTCTCTAAAGCTAGGTCAGTTGAGTTATAATTCACAGATACTAAAAGGTTAACTTTAGATACACAGTCCTACAAATTTGAATGATTGCAAAGAGTTGTGTTTCCTCCAATAAAATCAAGATAGAGAATATTTTGCAATCATGGGAGAAAAAAAAAAAAAAAAAAAAAAAAAAAAAAACAACTATTCTCTTGTTAATCTTGCTCCAGACCTGGGTCTGTCTTTATTGTTGACTTCTCCTGAATGTTCCACAGGAGGAATCAAATTTGTGGGGTTTACGTCAGGTTTCTGTCAGTTAGCAGAGTGCACTAGATTCATTCATACCACCGCATGCATCGGCAGCCCACTGTTTTTACTGAGAAGCAATCTTAATAGTATAGACAACCTACTCTGCGTTCATCTCTTCACCCAGGATAGACCCTGAGCCTCTCTATTTTCCAGTGACTAGGAATGAATGTGGGCAGACACACACAGGTTTTTGTGTAGCCAAATCTTGTCATTTCTCTTCCTTCCAAAGGAAGACGTTAGAAAGCCCTGGGTTATATGGAACGTCTGGTTTATAAGAAACTACCAACCAGGATTTCAAAGTATGTGTCTGTCCTTTCTTGCATTCACACAAG